>NC_081439.1:92363204-92591224 GCF_949786415.1 Peromyscus eremicus | reverse complement strand
CGTCCCTCATCCCACTGGCTAGCTTCTCTGTACTTCCTACTGCAGGCCCCACACCTGGAAAGCCTGCTGTGGTCTGCCTTCAAAATGTATCCAGAACCCACTTGTTTCTTACCAAAGTCATTGATACCACACTGGTTTTTCACAACTATCATTACCTGCCTCAATTGCTATAATAGACTCCTATATAATAATCCCCCTTCTCAGAGGAATCAAATTACAGTATAAGTGATACTTGCTCTATTGGAAATCTCTCAATACCTCAACCATTGCTTCCATACAGTAGACTATCAGTAAATATCTGCTGGGCAAGTTTATGTATTACATATTTCCCAAAGACTCACACCTTTACCACTTAGTTACTAGAAGTTAAGGTATTTCAATTCAACAATTATTTCATTTGAATGAAAACTTCCTGTTATTGGAGACATAGCCCAGAAAGGAGTATTGAGATCTCATCTTCGTCTCTAGTTCTATGTTCTGCCATGAGGAGAACAATTCTGATCTACCACTCCTTTGTAACCATAGTGTATTTTGTTAACAGGACCCCAAGGCAGTGAGGCCAGTAGATCATGGACTAGAACATCTTAAACAAGCCATAACAAAATTCTCTTTTAGGTTAATTATTTCAGGCATTTAATATAGTTCAGGAAAGCTGACTATCTCACTTGCTAAGCAAAGGCGGATTTGTTCCTTCTCAAAGAACCAAGGAATTACATCCCCCCAAATATAGGAGCTTCACTCATTCATTCATTTAACAAGCATACAGTCAAATATCTACTTTTTGTTATGAAGACCTAAAAAAAGGACTTGACTATCAAGATGGCTGTAGATAATTCTAAGTGAGAACCTCTATATTCTTACAGAGATGTCCCAAGTTTTAATTCCCTATTTGGAGGCCCCTAGATAACTCAAAACTGAGGTGTGCAATTGCTACCAAATGTAAGCTACCAAAATTAATCCTATGATTGAAACACTATAAAAATACCCTGATTTAGGCAGAGTCTCTGTGTTTCTCTTTATGTATGCTCCCATACACAACCCCAAACCTATACAAACAGAGCTTCTGGCAACATGGTTGATTCCAAGAGGTATTTCAGTCATTAGCTGCTTCAAATCCCCATCAGCTTTTTCAGTTCCTGTTACTCTGGGCATATTGTATGTTGACAAAAAAGAAAAACACAGGTAAGAGGTAGCCAAGGTCTCTCCAATCATCATAGTTATTTTGAAGACACACACAAGGCGCCATGTGAATGCATAATCTAACCATTAGCAGCACATTACTTACTTCAATAGCTCTGAAAATAAGTTTAGATTACGTGGATTATATATGCCCACATTTGTTTGCTACTAATTATTATTTTAGTAGTTCTTCATTGATCCAACTGGATTACAAATAAGAATCATCTAGGTCATTAAAGCTTATCCTTTTATTGCTAAATTGTTAACAAGCATGAGGCCTCAACCCTACACAAAGAACTAGAGGCAACTGAGTAAATCTGGGAATGGGAGAGGTAGCCCTCCACAAGGAAGGGCATACCAATTGATTGCCCAGTGGCAAAATGGTCAGCCCTGAAAACATATACACAAGTAACTTTATACAGACTCAAAAAGTTATATTTGGGAATATGTATGTAACACTACATGGACTTAAAAGTTTATAATTGGGAATATGTGTGTATATTCCAATACATATTTGCTTGAAATAATGACGAAAAATAAAGAGACCATGAATTTGAAGGAGAGTGAGAACGGTTTCTATTGAGTATGGGAGGGTTTCTATTAAATAAAGGGAGAGGAGAAATGTTGTAAAGAAAATACAGTCCCCCAAATAAACAAAAAAATGTAAATAAACTTGTAAACACATAAGCTTTGAATACACCTCAGTGTTAGCTAAGATTACCTAGTCCAGCCCAAGTAATGCTTTGTTGATAGGAAAGGGTGATCTGTATGTCACAGAGATTAGCAGCATGTGAACCCTTTCCCCACAGGATGCTGGTAAGCCCTAGCTTTCTTGGGACTGAGAACCAAAATAACTCCAAATATTGCCAAATGAACTCTGGATTAGGGTCTGGATGGGTAATACTCTGTATTGAGAGCTAGTGATTTAGTCTGAGTTACTCATTTCATAAATGAGGGAAAAAAATTTGATTTTTAAACTAGTTTGAAGCTAAATAGTGACTCCAAAAAGAAATGGAAACATTACCATCTACACTATTACCCACACCAGAAAATTGGGGGTTCCCTTGGTTTCTTCATGCATCTCACACAAAATATACAATGTCGTACCTGCACTATGTTCAAAATCTTTTTAAAATCCATCTTCTCTCCTACAACAGTCATTGTTCTAGATGCTGTTGCTTTCTTTCCCATGGATTATTTAAAAATCTAATTAAACACATTCCCTGAGTCTAGTCTTGCCCCCCTCTCAAATCTGTTCACACCACCATGACTCGACTCAATATTTAAAATTGTAAAGATTGGTTCATTTTACTATAGCATTTACCATTCATCGTTGGCATCCCGCTCTGCAATGTCACTTGCCTCTCTTTCTCCAATGAGAATGTGAGCTTCAGATAACAAAAACTATGTCCTCTTTGCCCATCTATCTTCAGTGATGAGCACACAGGAGAGTGCTTTCTTATATTTGATGCTGAATCAATGGAAGAAATTTGGGGCATGAGTCTTAATGTAGCTGTTACTACAACATGCTGCCTCCCCTTCATATTGAAAGCTCTGAGAAAAACTTGTGTTGTACATCTACACTTCCCTAAATAGAAGATACTTAATATAATTTATGAGATTTTTCCTGGTGACTTAACTGTCATCATTAAACACAATATGGTGTTTTCATGTGGTGATGCTTTAGGAGCTAGAAGGAGAGGTGTTATTACTTTACTTGGCATTTGAAAGTCCCAAAGAACTGATTTTTTTCCCCCTGGGTCTTTTTACTTATCAGTTTCCACTCACCTGTCATTTCTTACAACTCTCAGGATGATTGATGCAAATCACTTAGGAATACGAGCAGGGGAGCCCCAGGCTCTGTTCCCTTTCTATTTTGCTGTTTTGAACTTGCTATATACAGAGAAAGAAAGGGGCCAGTTATGCTACAACTGTATATAGAAAAATGAAACTGAATTGTCATGGGTTGATAATGGAGTAGATGTCTTCCTGTGCAATAAATATAAGTGTTAGGTCATACAGCAGCTAGGCATCTAGCAGCTATTTGGACCATTAGTAGTATTTTGTATACCTTTTCTCCTTCTTGGCTGCACTCCAGGAGGAAGTAGCTGCCAGAAAGGAAACAACCTGTTCCTTTCCATTACATCCCCAGATGAGAATCCATGCCCTGATTCCTCAGGTCAAAATATACCTCCCAGGATTCTGTTGCAGTATAGACTAAATCTGCCACAGACTAGGCCTCCAGACTTGACATTTGACACTATAGGAATCTACAGTGCCTTCAAAGAAAAAAAGTATTAGATACTATTTGCAAATGCTGCTATCACAAATATATATGGAGCTTGCACAAGTTTGTGGTACACAGCTATAAATGAAGAAGGAGCCTAACTTTAAAAGAGGCATTTGACAGACTGAGGTCCATGAGAAATGTGTGTCACACATCTTTGGAAGGCAGCCTAGCATATTAATGAAATAGACCATTGAATCTACTAAAGATTAACAGATCTTTCTCTGGAAGAGTAGAACAGTTGTCTTGGTAAAGGATCTGACAACCTTCAGCAGTTTCCTACATCTTTCCCCAGAGGCAGCCGCGGGACATGAAAGGAGCTCTGATGCTGCCAGAGGTCATCATCAGGTATATCCCAGTGCATACACCTGTAGTGGGTAGCCATTCCAGCTTTGATCTGGAAGTTTGAACCCCCATTGAGACTTCGGCAACTGTCACGCCTACAAGGCGGGGACAAGGGAGGCGCCTGGGGACCTGAGATCTGGATTGGCGGGAGGGCTCTCCGTTCGGGGGCCCTGGATGGTGGAGGTGGATCAAGCAGAGCTCCAGAGAACACCGCTGGACTGTGATACACCTTCCCCAGACCCCGCGACCTACCTATCCCTTAATTTGTAAGTTACGCCATTAAATAAATCTCCTTTTAACTACGTGGAGTGGCCTTAATATTTACACCAATATACACCTGAGTATATGATCTGTATAGTTTATGCCAGACTTGTGTATGATGAATGTAGTGGTATGCTGCTTATAGTAATTATCGTGTTATCTTTTCTGAACATCTTTCTTTTCAGAGTACTTTGACAGCTTTTATTTCTAATTATCCAAGGCAACGCCAAGACACAAAAAAATAAGTAACTTGTTCAAGATACCATGACCAGGGTAGAGAAGAACTGACCTAAAACTCAGGTCTGCTGGTGCTTATTTGTTTCCCATTCAATCACACAGCTTCAGACATCACAACTTATTGCTGTTATTTAATGGAAGAATGAGATGTGCCTCTATGGTTCTTTCAAATGCCTGTATTCTACTATAAGCAACAATTCAAAGCCAATACTAAATTCCAGGGAGGCATCAGAAGTGAAGAAAAGTAGTAGAATCTAGCATCTACCCCATACCAGAGAAAACAGATTATTCAAGAACAACCAGAATAAACTGGCCAGAAACATTAACTCTATCAGCAGTGACATCTTCCATGAATAAGAAGGATAGGAGGATCTTGACTTGGGTTCAGTTGGGTAGAAAGAGACAGCTAGGAGTAATAGAAGAGAATAAAACCAGCAAACAAAATTAGACCACTTGCCTATGTGGCTGTAGTTTGTACATATCTAATACCCTCATACTTAGGCAGGCATGGGGTAAACAAACAGCATAAAGGTGAAAGACAGACTATCAAAGCCAGAAATCAGAAGCACTCAAATCAGAAGAGATATTAAGGGTCCTATCTATGTTCAGGTTAAATATCTCTGGTCTTGACATGAAGCCAACTTGGTAGTTTTTTTTTTTCAGCTTGAATCAAGTGACTCTCCAGGATATATATAAATATCTTATATTGAAATGAGTTTTCAGAAATATATCACACTGGTAGTTTGCAAGCCCTAATATATATATATATATATATATATATATATATATATATATATATATATATATATATATATATATATATATATATATCTGAGACTTACATAAAAGAGTCTCTCATAGCAATAATGACACTTATAGAAGTGTTTAGTGTCGCACTCAAACTGATCTGGGACAGCTGTATGATACAGAATGTCTGAGTCTTATAGCTTTTAAAATAAAATACAATGCGTCTTTGAGGACTTAGTCTCCATATTTCTCCAACTTAGGTTCATCTTTTGTTCCTTGGCACTGTGTCCCCAGCAGACTTATTTTCTTTTAATTTCCTTGTAAGCACCAACCTCTTTTTTGCCTCTGGATTTCTATATTTGCTGTTTCTCTTGCCTGGGACTTGTTCTTTCATGCATAATGTCCCCATTGGCATACTTCTACTGATGCTTCTGGCATCAACATGGAAATAAACTCCTCTGGGAAACTTCCCCTACCCCCATCTATTGGTGAAATTATTAAGGCCACTCCACGTAGTTAAAAGGAGATTTATTTAATAGTGTAACTTACAAATTAAGGGATAGGTAGGTCGCGGGGTCTGGGGAAGGTGTATCTCAGTCCAGCGGTGTTCTCTGGAGCTCTGCTTGGCCCACCTCCACCATCCAGGGTCCCAGAACAGAGAGAGCGCAGGCCCATCCAGATCTCGGGCCTCCAGGCGCCTCCCTTGTCCCCGCCTTGTAGGCGTGACAGTTGCTGAAGTCTCAATGGGGGTTGGAACTTCGAGATCAAAGCTGGAATGGCTACCCACTACACCCACCCAAGACTGGATTAGGCAGCAGCTCTTCAGTATTCTTTCATAGAATGAAAGCCTTGCCTTTAGTCTACTATGCTGGCTAAAATTATAAGTGACTATTACCAGATTTTGAGTTCCATAAAGGGCTTGACACTTTTATATAAATCTGACTAATGCAATATGTTGCTTTATGGAGAAAATATTTATTAAATTCAATTAATATCAATGATGATTTTATTTCAAAGGATGTACTGGATCATAAAGTATCTATGATAGTGTGTTATTAGTTTAGACAATGGAAAGCCCAGATTTTGTTTAACTTCATACATTTTCTTTTTCCCATGTGCTCACCATTTCATTCTTTATGTTTCAATTTTCAGTACCACTTTCTCCTTTTACTGTTTCCCAACCTATAGAATTACACCCACTCAGAGAAATTCCCACTAGTCATACTGCTCTTTCCAAAAATACTGCACACTTTGAGGTTTGTTTTATGGCCTGTAAAGTTATGGTATAACTACCTCATCAAGAAAAGATCTACTGAGACAGGCAAGATGGCTCAGTGGGTTATGCATGAGTCCAATGACCAGAACTCGTGGCGAAAGGAGAGAATGAACAACAGAACGTTATCCTCTGGCCTCCACAGAAGGGTTTTGCCAGAAGGGGACCTGTATTCACGCACAAATATCTCACACATGTGTGCACACATACACACACATACCTAATAAAAAACAATGTTCTCTAAGCTCCATCTGTATTCCCTATAGAGCAGTAAAATGTCTTATATAAAGGATGTTTCAAGTTACCGCCTTGTACAGAAATGCTGATCAATCAAGCAATTACTTTGGGGCTTATAATTTTCAGAATGGTCAAATATAATCAATTCCAGACATTTTAGTGCCATAAATCCATAGAAATAAATCTGAGGTATTAAAATCTCAATTCAACTTCATGTTTAAGAATGGACCCCAGTAAAGACCATGGGACGGTAGCTGTATTAGGTACTTTCCAATGCACACAACAACGCAAGCAACAGATTCTATGGTAGCACTGAAATCATAGCCTTGGGAAGCCATAGAAGAGAAAATTCAAGCCAGTAATATTGATTTCTTTATGAGGTATATGGAAGCTCTGCTCACATTAATTTTGTGGGTATTTAATAAAGTGTATTTCTCCTGCACCTGTCCTTCCTATTCCATTTGATTCAATAAGTCTTGAATGAACCTGCCAGTAACATCCAAGGTACTGAGTGTTGGTAACACTTGGATTGTTATTAATGTCTATAAAATAATAATTTGCTTATATAATAATTAAAACAAACTTATCAGAAATGATTTTGCTTCCCTTTGTCCTTAGTTACCACCTAAAAATCCCTTCCCATCAGTGCTTCTTGCTCACTCTGGCTGTACATCTCACTCTGGTCACTTATTTAAGTTCCTGTTTATGGGTCAGTCCTCAAGCTGCTGAACAGTTTGTGTTTAATATGGAGAGTGCATCATGTTTATGTCAATGGTGCTGAAGGTTAATGATGCTTCAGATAATGAGCTTTTACTAAAAATATAGTAACACACACAGGAACATCTTAAATTAGAGGACATGTCACAAAATGTAGTTAAGCAGAGAACAAATGTCTATTTTTGCAGAAAAGCTATGACTTAACTTCTGTCTTTTGTTTGTATCTCTCCAATGGTTATCATTCACATGCAAAAATTAGAAGCTTTCTAATGATTGAACTTTCTTTAGCATGGGGGTATCATGGCTCCCTAAAACTGTGGTCAACTAACAAACTACTACAGATGGATTCTCAGAGATTATATCACAAGAAAGGCAAGATTATCATAGGTGAACCTACCATTTTCTAGTGCTTTCCCCTCTTATCTTTGACTTAGAAGTTAATTTCTATGAAGATAGCACTTTCCCCTAAAGACAGATACTCCGAGCATTTAATAGTAAAAAAAGTGTTGATAATGTATCTATCCCTTGGTTTTTCAGCAAACTGGAAAGGTTAGAGAAGCTTGCTGAGCTGGTCTACTGCCAAGTCCTGTTCCTAGCATTGCCCACCTGGGTCTTTGCTGCCAAATTGTCATCCTTCTATTCTTTGCCATTGAATTCCAAGTGTTCTCCTAACAAAGACTAACTTAGAAATGATGTCTTTGTAAATCTTAACCTTTCTTCTTTTCCACCTGATGCCTGAGAATATTGTTTTGTCTTTTCCTCAGGAAGAGGAAAAGAGGAATTGAGGTTTGAAATGAAAGAACAGGGGGACAAGATGAGCTGCAGAGAATACTTGGTTTTTATTGTGAACCCTTGGGAAAGATGGAGATAAGTCTCTGGAATGATATTGCTGTATAATAGAGACAAAAGAACCAAAATTTAATAGTGTGACTAACAGTCTCAATTTTCTCAAGACTGTTCTTAGGACATAGACATTCAGTGTGAACATCAGTGCAGTCCCCAGGAAATCTTGTATGCTTATTTTACCCAATATGAGAGTAAGGAACTGAGTCTGCTGCAGAGCAGATCATAAAAGAAACTGTAGTCTGGGGCTTCCTTAACTTGTACATTATGTGAATCAACTGCTACATGTGAGATCTATACTGACTAGAACCATGTTTCTCATTTGATGCTCTGTCACAAGCACAGGGAACAGTAGTAAGAGTTCACCATCTGACTATTGATTGAATAAACAAATGCAAAACCTTTTATACCGTCTTGCATATATACATCAAAAAAGTATTAGCTGAAATATTCTAGTTGTAGTTTCAGGATCATACATATACAACTTCCTAGACTGATATCTACACAAAAGAGAACTCGATACATACGTGTATTACAAATATTCTCTGGGTCAGTGATAGCAGACAGAGAGGAAAGGGAGCCTATAATCATTTCGAAGTGGCATACATTGTTGACAAAAATACGATATTAAAGGTATGAAAGAGAAAAAGAGACCTTAGATTACTATTCCAATCAAAGAGCCAGCCTGGAGCTGGCCTCTTTAGCTGAGTGGTTAGTGGCTGTAAAGAAAGGAAAAATGAATGGATTTCAAAATAAAGCTTCCTTATAGCAGAAATTATAATTAACCAAAATGAATGCTATCATTAAAGGTAAAAAAGAGATAATGAGAAGGAGATGGAGGCAGGGAGAAAGGTAAAAAAGAAGGGGCTGAGAGGCAGGTGAGTATTGATGACTTAAATGTGTCTTATTCATGTAGTTTTAAGGCCCGAGCTCATGGAAGATATACAACATTGTGGTGTTATATTGTGTACCCTAATAAAATTTGCCTGAAGATCTGAGAACAGAACAAGCCACTAGATTAAACATAGATGCCAGGCAGTGGTGGCACACACATTTAATCCTAGCACTTGGGAGGCAGAGATCCATCTGGATCTCTGTGAGTTCAAAGCTGCCCTGGACTACATGAGATTGACTCAGTCTAGGAGAGAAACAGAGCTAGGCAGTGGTGGCACACACCTTTAATCCCAGCACTTGAGATCTCATGCCTTTGCTTGGGAAGTACACACGCCTTTAATCCCAGCACTAAGAAGGAAGTGATACGGCTGGGTAGAGAAAGGTATATAAGGAGTGAGAAAACAGGAACTAAAGCTTTTCAGCTGGAGAGCTTTCAACTGAGGACTCAGAGGCATTCAGTCAGAGGATTCGTGGAGTTGGCAAGGTGAGATGTGTCAGTGGCTTGTTCCTTTGTCTCTCTGATCTTTCAGCATTTCCCCCAATATCTGGCTCTGGGTTTTTCATCAAAAGACCATTTGGCAATTCAAACTACACTACTTGTTTTCCCATACATATCAAGAGAAGCCCTGCCTTGGATGGAAAAAGAGGGATTTGTAGGGATTGCTTTACAAGGTAGAAGGAGAAAAGGATGTGCATGACGGAGTCTGTGGTTTCCCTTACAGCAAACATATCAGAGCTGTCTCTACAGAAGGAGTGCCCTGTCGGAATCATGACAAAGCTCAGAATTGCTAGTCTGGAAATAAAGAGGATAAAAAGGAAATTATAGAGTTTAAGAAAATGTTTTAGAGAACTGGAGCAAAAAACTAAATTGTAGTAATTGTCTTTCCCCGAGGACAGGAATCAGATGCAGTGAGACAGGAAAAAAAAACAAGATAAAGCTAAAAACATAGGCTCGAGGGACAAGAATGAGACGAGAAAGATTGATAGTTGAATTCTCCTAAATCGATTGAAATAAACTATTGCTAATTGGGATGTGTAGGTGTGTATATGTGTGCGTGTACTTGTCTGCTTTAGCACATACCATATTATCTTGTTTACCAAGTGCAGCAGCAACTCAGCTGGGGAAATTTTTTTTGCCTTCAAGAGGGAAGGCCAGCTGTGCAATTGGCAAGATAATGTTAAGCAAATTTTAGGCTGAACTTTTGTATAAGATGATGTATATGTATGTGTGTATGCATTGTGAATGTTTTCTGTCATGTGTGCTGGCTAACTTAAAGTTGACTTTATTTAAATGGACTAAGCATTTTTATCTTTGAGTGTCTTTTTCTCCTCTGCCTTCCTATACCATATGTAACTCCAGGTACCCTGTCAGAAGATATACTATTATGAATTGGGTTCCATGACTATCTTCAATAACTCATTGTGCCTATTAGGATTAATCACATGCTTTTATGAGTTTTTTAATAATATACAGTAGGAAAAGGTCATACAATTTTTAAGCAAGATTTTGACTAATGAGTTCACTTGCCATAACATTCTTGTGAAGAAAAGGCCAAAGACAAATGCTGAAGTTAGTTTAGGAAAGGACAAAAACCAGAAAAGTATGTAGCAACTTAGCAATATAGATGATTGGATGAGGACATAAAGTCAAAGAACTTTCAAACGAAAATAAGCAGGAATGAATGGGAAAGAATTGCCTTGCTCTTTTCTTAACAGTATTCTGTTAAGTGGGTCTTTCGGTGAGTAACAAAAACAGTGGCTTCCTGGGGATTGTTGCTTTATGCTTTCTGAAGTATCTCATTGGGGCTCTATTCTGTTAGTTTTCAACATACCGTGTTCTCCATGTGAACCCCTGTGCTGTGGATTTGGTTCTGGATAACATCTCCATCAATGGAAACTAGTACAGAGAGGTGAACCAAGATTGGGAGGAAATCTTGTGTTCCCAATACATAGCTTCATGAAAAGGGACCCAGAAGGAGTGAAGGTCATGTTACTATTAGCAGATGTCAAAGGAGAAAGGATCAACAGTACAATAGTCAAAATAGTGGCTGAGGGACAGGAAATCAGGAAAGCCACAGAATGGGCTCCTGCTCAAAGTTCATGCAAAAGGGGCTCAATGTATACAACACATGTGGAGGAAAAAGCTAAAACATTCTTCTTACATAACCAACGTTTATTGCTCACAATTGCTATTATTATGATTATTCCACATTAACCTTGTATAAGAGCCTGTGAGCCTTTCCATATTCCTACCAGAACATCAGTCTGATTTAGTAAATTACTGCTCCCATTTGAAAAATTGTAGCTTTCAAAATGTGCATTAGTCTTGGTTAGTGGTGGGGGTGGAGGCATACATTGCCTGCCTCAGGATGCTGTGCAGTGTTGTGGCACCTGGGAAAGTGGATTCAGAACTCATAAACGTGCTATATTAAGGAGCCTGGATTTCAATGTCAGTCATAATGGACAGTCAGCATTAGCTCTAAGAGGACTGTCAGAAGCATCAATTAAGAAAAAAAGGCTTGCTTTATTCTCCCTCAGTCCAAAGAGATGGGGGATGGAAGGGAAAGCAGTAATAGTAAGAACCGATGAAGAGAGTATTACCCATTCTGGATGCAGGCCTGTGCACTAAGGAACATGAGAACACATAAAGGAAGTTTGAATGTATCAGTGGGGTTTTTATTAACTGAAAAAGTCATAATGTTCAAAATGAAATCATTCTTCTAACTGAAAGTACTCAACTAACTACAGAATTTTCTCAAGAGTCATTGTAAGACAAGAAAAGGGGGAAAAACCCCAATCCCTAGTTCATGTTCAAGGCCCAGTTATTTTTTATTAACTGCTTTTGTAGTCTAATCATGATCATAGACAAATAAGGTATTTATTTAACTAAACTTTACAGTTATAAAGGTTCAGTGTCTCAGAGACCTGTTGTTTATATCGGCAGGCTAGCAGTCATACTCCAACAACGATACATAGATTGCTGAGAAATTTATTTTGGTCAGTTCCTGCTTGATTCCTCAAAGTCTTGTGTCCAGTGTGGGGTATCTTATAAGCTCTTACTTAAGTTAGAGAAATCACCAATGACAATAGCAGGAGTCTACATTGTTCTGGGAGTCTCTCAGACCTCTCTGAACAATAGCTCAAAGGGAGGGTTCCCATGCCTGGCACTGAGGATTTTGTTAGATACCTTATACCTCTTGGGGGAAGAATTATTAGCCCAAGAGGTGTAACATCATTTAACTTATTTATACATGAGTACATGAATGCACATGCGTGTACACACACACTTAATAAAACATAAAATACTACACTTCCCTATGTCTTTTTTAAATATCTATAGTGTTCTCGAGAAGGAGTTGGGCTAACATAGGAGGAGTTGGAGGCAGGTGAGGGAGGTGTGGAAATGATGTAAATACAGCACTCATGTATGAATTCTCAGAAAAAAATTAAAATGAAGTTAAAAATACTGGTAAGAAACTATTATTCTTTGACTTTGATTCAAGATTTTGTTAAACCCACTTTCTTTTTTGTTTTTTTTTGTTTTTTTTTTCAAGACAGGGTTTCTCTGTGTAGCTTTGCGCCTTTCCTGGAACTCACTTGGTAGCCCAAGCTGGCCTCGAACTCACAGAGATCCACCTGGCTCTGCCTCCCAAGTGCTGGGATTAAAGGCGTGCGCCACCACCGCCCGGCTAAACCCACTTTCTAAAAGCACATATGAGCAGTCATTGATCTAGATGAATCATAAAATATAATTTCTTTGACCAAAGTATTAGTTTAAGGATAAGCACTTGACCTAATTCATGCCAACAAAGGAGAGTAGATAAGACTTCTACAGAAACTAGTGGGACAAAATTCTGCCTTCCTCTATGTATCATGGGAATGGGAGGGATGAAACTGTGGCAGCCACTTCACTACTGTGTAATTATAGAGGTTAAGAGCCACCAAGAAAGCACCACACGAAGTATAAGGATGAAGCCAGTACATCTGACAGGCTACAAAGATACAGACAGAAAGACTGGGTTGTCATGTTATTCAACACCCATGGAATTTTAAGTGCTATTATTCCCCAAAACTAAATTATACAAATTAATTTGATTGGTTTTTTTAATCACTGAAAACAGAATACTAATAAGTAACTTAATTCTGCCTTGGTTTTTGTTTGTTGTTTTCTGCAAAATGAGCCAGTTAGGTTTGAGTGGGTCTGTCACCTACAGGTGACCATTAATTTACAGATGCATGCTAGGATGGGTTAGAAGTGAGTTTGTATAACTCATTGAATACCCAACACTATAATTATAGAGAAAAATAAAGCCACAAAACCATGTTTGTGGTATATAAAGAGTATTGATTTTATAAGCAAAGATAACATTATTTTCTCTAAGTCTGGAGCATATAAATCAGTTCTTGTTTAAAAGCTTGCCTTAATTGTTTCTGGTGGTTGTCATGTAGGCCCTTGAGTTTAAGATATCACTAGAAAGTTTGTCCAGCATTGCTATTCAGTTTATAAATGGGCACGTCTAGAGGGAAGATGCTAGTAGTATGTTAGTAGCCAAACACCATATACTGGCTATATCAGCATTGTTTGTACAGTAATGTCCTTTCATAACTAGGTGAGGAACTGGGAATGTTGTAGCAGCCAATAACTTTGATGTCATAACTTGTGTGCTGCATTTGAACCTCAATGACAGCATGAGCACAGTACAAATGAGGTTAAGACATGATTTAAATCGTATTATTTATACCAAGGAAGCATATATTGGTTATTTTTGTTTCTTAAATATCCTTTTAGTCTGGTGTCTCGTTAGGATTTCTATTGCTGTGAAGAGACAGGATGACCAAGGCCTATAAGGAAAACATTTAATTGAGGGGGCTTGCTTATAGTTTCAGAGGTTCAGTCATTCCATTATTATCATGACAGGGAGCATGGCAGCGTGCAGGCAGACATGGTGCTGGAGGAATAGGTGAGAGTCTACATTTTGCAGGCAACAGGAAGTCGACTGAGACACTGGGCACAGCATAGGAAACCACAAAGCCCACCCCCATAGCGATGCACTTCCTCCAATAAAGCCATACCCACTGCAATAGAGACACACCTCCTAATAGTGCCACTCCTGATGAGATTATGGGGGCCAATTACATTCCAACTACCACATCTGATTAAAGAACAAATCCCTTCCTTTTGATAGAACCATACCCTGAGGTTCCAAAATGGGCAAGTGATTCAAGATTGGTCAATAGAATTACAATATCCTCTTAGCCACAGTGACTGGCTTGAGAGTGAGCTCACTATCCAACTGGTTGAGCCAGATAAACTCCTAAGATACATATGAGAATAACTAAAGATGAGGAGCTTGTTATTTTCTGCAGTTGTCAATACAGTAGAATGTAATAACATTAGAGATGCAGGATGTCTTTTCTATTATATTTCAAGGATTAGTTTCTAGCACAAATAACAACTGAACTGAGAGAGGATAAAGATATTTAAAGTTAGCATTTGGAGTCTCTACACCACTCAGTTAAATTCCTGAACTTTTCACATTCCTGGTTTGATACAGTCACCCTTCTTTCCTCAAGTAGTTTGGATTGTTCTGCCATTCAAGAAGCCCTGACGTTGATAAGTGGCACTCATAATATGTGCTGGCCAGTTGTTATGTCAATTTGACACAGGCTAGAGCTGTTTTGGAAGAGAGAACCCCAATTGAGAAAATGCCCCCACCAGATGGGCCCACAGGCAAGTCTATAATGCATTTTCTTAGTGGCTGATGTGGGAGGGCCAAGCTCACTGTAGATGGTGCCACCCCTGGGCTGGTGGCCCTGGGTACTATAAGAAAGCAGACTGAGCAAGCCAGTAAGCAACACCCCTCCATGGTCTCTGCTTTAGTTCCTGCCTCCAGGTTACTGCCTTGAGGTCTTGCCCTGACTTCTGTCAGTGATGGAGTATGACATGAGGATTATAAACCAGAAGAAATCTGTTCTTCTCCAAGTTGCTTTGTCATGTGTTTTATGGCAGCAATAAAAATCCTAAGAAACCTTTAATAAACTGTTAATATTATCTTGGTCCCTGTAATGGATAATGGTCATGTTTAGATTGTGATAAATTCATAGCTCAATGAGTTATCAGTTTCTAAGTAAGAATTCAGTGGCTAAATTAAATAGTTATAAAATTACCTAGAATTACGCTATAGTTAGTAGCATGTCAATATATGTACTTGCAAGCCAAAGATATGAGAAAACATGCATAAAACAGAGAATGTTAATTATAATCTATATTTTTCTATGTTATCTTCAGGGTTTTGTCTCACAGTTTCATGTAAATTGTAAATTTCTACAGCTGCAATAAATTTCCTCAATGTGCAATATAATGTCTAATGGAATGAACATATATATGACATAGCACATACACAAAAGAAATGGAAGAGATAACTGCAGGATTATTCTCTACATATAACATATTACCATTTCACTTCTACTAGAATCTTTCTTTCCCCATTCATCTTTCTAACATAATTAAAATTCCTGTTTATGATCTGAACTAATCTGAATGTAGTTCTACTTTTTAACTAATTGGCTTAATCCTTGGGACATACCAAGGATAAAGCAGCTTCACTATAAATCCTTCTGGATGAGAAAAAAAAAAACAATGAAAAGCTGAACATTTTGGGTTGGTATGTAGTATGGATTTTGAACATAGAATAGACTGTCTGCTATGACTTCATTCCTCAGCTCTCAGTTTGGAGCCTGAAATCTGTGGCCTGGTTTAGTTGTGCGAGGAACTAGGGAAGAACTCTGCCACAAGTGTTCATAACAATGTTTAACTTATCATCTCAATTACTCTTTGTGTACGCATCAAGGGACTCTTCTCATATCAATAAATGAATTCCATGTTTTCACAAGGATGCTGTGATAACATCAACATGAGATCAAGTCTTCATCTGGCAGGGCACTTGCCAGGTTAATTGTAGATGGCTTAGATGATTATGTCTGAGATGGAAGAGAGAACAGATGATTCTCATGGTAAATTTAAATAGTCTGAAAATGGGTGCTTTAAAATGTGGCATTATTCTCTTTCTGGTCTGTTCTGTGGCTGCCCAGAATGAGTAGACCAAATTGTTCCTGCAAAGAAAAAATACCCCAGAGGGGACTGGACCACATAGCCAAAGCAGGCAGGCTTCTTGGTGGAAGGTGCATTCATTGGACTAAGTAGAGGTTATATTCTAGTATGCCAGACAGATATTGACTGACATTTGAGTTCAAAGGATTCCTCCAGAGGAGGTAAAGGTTCTTACAGGCCTGAGGAAGGAGCTGAGAAGGGACACACAGTTGCAACTGAAACAGGCCAGTTTTGCTGAAGATACAGTTCCTTAGTAGGAACCAGACCGAAGCAACAGAAGAAATCAATAGCTCAAATACCATGCTGTACAGAGTTGGGTTTTTTTTTTCTATCACTTTACATGGACTTTTTGGCTCATTTGCAAAGCATAGGCATTTAGCATGTTCTATTCCATGTTGTTTTAGACAGTTATACATGGCATAGTTTTAGCACCTGAAATTTCCACCCAAGGCTGTGTATTTCAATATTATAATGGCACATGGGTCACCTTCAACCACTCAGGAGTACCAGTGGCATTTAGTCAATCTGGGCAGCTAAATTGTAGTGTTCCTTTTGGTTGACTGGATTTTTTATGTTAATTTTGTATGGCTTTAGGGCAAGGCCTTTAGGACCTTCTTCTCCAGCTTATTCTACTGCCTCAAAACAAATAGCCAATTAAGGCTTAGGAGAATCCCACGCTGGTGGAGAAAAATACTAAACTTCGTGCAGTTCTGACAACATCATGCCCATTAACTCTCTTTAATTGTTTTCTAAGTCAGCTCATTAGACCAGCAAGGGACTGTTTGGAAATAAGAAGAAACTTCAATGTCTATAGGATTCCCTGGAAGTTCAGCTCTTAGAGAAGTATCACAGGCTCCAAAACAGTTAAGCCATGATCCTATGCTGCCAGGGAATGGGCTGGGGCATGCACAGAACACAGGGGATCGTTTAGATTCTAAACAGAAACATATGCCTCTCCCTGCTGAGAACTGAGAAAACCTAAAAACAGAGACAGAAGCAGCAACCCGAGGTCCAACAGTTTCCTCCCCAGAAAGAGTGTTCCAAATGTCTGGCAGGTAAATCTGTATTATCTTCAGGCTTTCAGATACATTGTTAAGTTTCAATAAGTACAATAGGTAGGAAATAGGTTTTCCTCCCTTCCTTGGTCACATAGTAAATAAGTAAATATTCTTTACCAGTTTCAGTTTTCATGTTTCTTTTAGAATCAAGAGGATGTACGGTGGCAGATAATGAACCTGAGCAGCGTATAGCAGGATGACTTTTGTAGCTTTGAAATAAGTGTGCTAGGCTTTCCTCTTGATTACACACTGTGGTCAAAACCTCTGTCGTTTTCTTCTCTCTCTCTTTCAAGTCTAAATAACAAAGAAAACGTATATGTCCTCAGTATCCATACCATGCTTCAACTTATAATTCTCCTCCTTTGGGCAGAGATTTGTATTTCTTTATATTCTGTTCCTGCCTCTTAGCTTTTGTTCACTTCTTCTCCTTCCCTTCCTTCCATTGCTTTGAGAATACTTTTTTGTATTAGTGAAGTTACTAAATTGAGGTTGTTTTTATTAAAAATTCCCACTCTGCCATGGTTACATGAGAAATTAATAATCATCCAAAGCCTGTTTAAACAACTTAGAATTAGAGGAGGAGATGAGTGATTTTTCCATCGATTGTCAGCTGTATTTTCTTTTGTGCAGCCTTGATTGTTTTCTCCTGGCTGAGGAAGTGGCAAGGCTAGTTGTTAGAGACAGAACAGTCAACAGTCAAGCAACATTTACATGACATAATGGATGTGAACCCCTAATGCATTCCTGGTGAATGTAGGGACACAGCAGGGGTTAGTCATTTACAGCAGCAGTGGCAGTTGTCTTCCTGATTCTCATCTGCACTTCTGACAGGATACCTGTCCCGTCAGGAGCTACAATTTTCGTGAGGGTGAATCTATGAGAGGGTTTAACTATGGATGCTCAGGCCCATTAACCTTTCTCAACTCCTTCTATTGTTTTTAGTATGGTTTTTGTTTGCTTGTTTGTCTTTTTTTTTTGGTTAGAGTTGGGTTTTTTGTTGTTGTTGTTGTTACTTGGGCAAAGTTTTTTAATTCATTTTGCATACCAACCACAGATCCCCCTCTCATCCCTTCTCCAGCTCCTCCCCTGCCTGCCCCCCATCCCCTCCTCCAACAGGGTAAGGTAAGTTAGCCCTCCTTCTATTGTTTTAAACCTCACCTTTTCCTCTGATACAAGGTTGGGTTTGTAACTGGAAGTTCAAAGAACCCCTACTGTTTTCTAGCTCAAATAGCTACATTGTAAAGTGTTGCTGTCTTCCCATTACCCATTACCACTGACAGAAGAAAATTCTAAGGCATAGGATGTTCCCTTTAAAACATTAATTTCTTTTGAAATACTAGTGAGACACAAATATTTTCTTTTATATTAACAGATGAAGACAACTTTTTTTCATTATACTTGGTAATATAAGGCTATTTTCATGCTTGTATATAATACATTTTGAGCATATTCTCAAAACATGCTCTATCACTTCCCCCTCCCCCTCTGCTTCTCCTAGTAAATCCCCTTTGCTACCCTAGTTGACTTTGCTTTAGCTTTCATGTTATCTATACATCTGTGGTTTTATGTATCTATATACAACATAGAACCCCTAAATGAAAGAAAATATATGATGTCTGACTTTCTGAGATTGGCTTATTCATTAAATATGATTATTGTCAGAATCATATCTTTACCTGGGATTGATATAACATCTTTCTTTATGGCAGAAAGAAATTCTCCTGTGTAGACATATTACATTTTCTTTATTTGCTGCTTTGTTGTTGGATACCTAGGTTGGTTCCCTAACTTAGTTATTGTATGTACTGCTACAGTAAACATTGATGTGCAAATATCTCTGGAATATGTTGACTTGGAGTCCTTTGGGAACATACTCAGCAATGGTATAGCTGGGTCATATGGCAGATCTAGCTCAGTTTTTATTTTTTGACAAATTTATATGAGTAATGTATTTACATTGTATCCCCTTACTCTCCTCCCTCTAACTACTCCCATATCTCCCTCTCCCTTCTAAAACTTGGGGCTTATTAGTCCTTATTTATTATATATGTTAAATATATATGTGTGTATAATGTGTTTATAGTATATACATATATAAAATACATAATATATACCTACTATAAATACATGTTGCTGAGTTCATTGAGAATTGCTCCTATATATATATATGTGTGTGTTAGTTTATTTAGAAACATCTGGACTGACTTCCTTCATGATTGGACTAGTTTACAGAAGAAAAGGTTCATTTTTATCCATATCCTTGCCAGTATTTTTATCTGATTTCTGAATGTGTGCCATTCTGACTGGGGTGAGACTGAATCCCAAGGTAGTCTTAACTTTTATTACTTTGATAGGTAGTGAGGGTGAATGTTTTGGGGTGTTTGATGGCGGATTCTCTCTCTCTCTCTCTCTCTCTCTCTCTCTCTCTCTCTCTCTCTCTCTCTCTCTCTCTCAAAGTATTTTATTTTTAATTATGTGTGTGTAAGGGGGCAGGTTTGTGCACATAACTACCTGTCAAGGCCAAAAAGGAGGTAGATACATTGGAGCTGGAGTTACAGAAGGTTGTCTGCTGTGTAAAGTGGATATTGAAACTCTAGTCCTCTACAAGAGCAGAACCTATCAGCTCAGCCATGTGTTTCATATATATATGAAACATATATATGTATATGAATTATATATATATGAATTATATATATATATATAATTCTTTGAGAATTTAGTACATTGTATGTTGATAATATTCACCCTCCCTTACTCAGATCCTCCCCCATCACCTACCCACCTAACTTTGTGTCCATTTTTTTGTGTTCCTATCAAGGCCAACTTGTGTTACTCAAATATTCTTGGATATGTATGTAGCCTTCCACTGGAGTATGATTGACTTACCAGGGAATACACTCTTAAGAAAAAATTGATCCTTTCTTTGTCAATAGCTCCTCAGCTAGGAATAGGACTTCATGCCCAACTCCTCTGTCCATGATGAGTTTTTGCTTACCTTAGACTTGCACAGGCCTGGTACATGGTTTCACAGCCACTGTGAGTTCGTATACACATATATGAACTGTCCTGCTATGTCTAGAAGATACTACTTCCTTGTAGTCATATACAACTCTGAGTTTGCAGTCTTTCTGCACCTTATTCTGCAATGGTACTTGAATCTTGGGAGAAGGAAGTGTAGTATATATACTCCATTTAGGACTTAGTGTTCTGCAATCTCTTATTCTTTGCACCTTGGCCAGTTGTGAATTTTGTGTTAATCACTAGCCTGTTGTGTTAATCACTGCAAATAAGAGCTTCTCTGATGAGAGTTGAGATATGCATTCATCTATATGCACAGCAATAACCCATTAGGAGTTGGTTTAATACTATATCCATTTAGCAGAGTAATAGTAGGGCCCTATGGCCTGTCTAGTTTTAATTTATTGGATCAATAATGGTGCCATCTGTGGGTTTCATCTTGTGGAGTAGAAGTTAAATCTAAGCAAAAAGTAGTTGGTTACTCCCATGATGTTTACGCCACTATTGCAAAGCCAATAATTACTGTAGGTAACAGGATTCACAGATGAGTAAGATTGATAATTACTTTCCTACTTTGCTGGCCTATACAATACCTTCAATCTTTCTGAAAGCTGGACAGTAGAGATGAAGTTTCCAAGTCAGTATCAGCTTAATTTCTCCATATTCTATAACTCAAGTGTGTGATGGCTTTAGCAATAGGGTCTTATCACTAGATGGGGATCTTTGGGACCACACTGGCCAACAACTTTAAGAGAAGTCATTCAGTTTCTAATATTAGGCTTTTTATTTGTTATCCTGTGATGTCTAGTAGGAATATTTTTGTCTCACTACACAGCAGTTCCATTTTAACTTTTTATATGTATGTGTGTATATATTTTAGGAAACTCCTACAGTAGTTGGTTCCATATGACTTTTTGAAGTCTTTATTGTTAATTATCCATCCCAGTATTTATTCCTCTACCTTGTTATCCCCTCCCCCATCCCAATTTAACCTTTCCTGCTCCAGAATTTCCTTTTAAACCCTTTATACCAGAGTATTCTATCTCTCCTTCCTTGAAAGTCACTCACCCTGGACCACTAGTATCTTCTGACCTCTAAATTAAGAAATACATTATTAAAAGCAGTTAGACATGACATAAAGTCAAGATTTTCAAAAAATTGCATGGAAAATGTTGTTCATACAAGAGAGATAAAAGTCTCTGTCATATCATCAGTGATTAAATAGAAAAAAGACAATAGCCTTATAATCAGGAGTCAACTCAAGTACATACAATATTGCCATATTTATCTACTTTAAGACATTGTTTGGGAGTACAACATAGTCAAATCCTGGTTCTACCTGAAAAATGGGGAAATTCCATTTTATAATAGTAACCATCCAGCTATGGTTGGCTTATGCTACACTTTCTATGTGATATGTAAGTTGCTTGTTGATTTATTTGTTGATTTTGGGTTCTATTCTTGTAGACAAAATATAAATAAAACATATTATAAGAATAACAACTATCTAACTGATTTGGAGCATTAAACACAGAAACAAAAGTACTCTATTAATTTATTTTTTAATTTTTATTTATTTTGAGATAGGGTGTCATGCACTGTTTAATTCCTACCAACAATATGTAAGATCTTTTTTTACTTCCACATCCTCAAGAGAATTTGTTATTGTTAGATGCCATGATCTCACAATCATTCTCAAATTTACTTCCCTAACAACTTAAGGATCTTTCATAAGGCCTTATCTACTACCAGAATCTTTCTACCGGAATCACCACCCTGGTAGCCAATCCTTTCATACTTGAGCCATTAGAAGACATATAACATCCAAACCATAGCAAGAGATTAAGATATAAAGGAAAACAAATAGGAAAGGTTTGGATACTAAACACAAGCAAAATGAAAAGATACTTCTCATCACCCAATTTCATACCACTTATTATAATGATTTCCAAACTACACTTGTTAGTTTTTTGGTTATGGTAGTGAGCAAGTTATCAATATCAACCACGTTGAAGTATGTTCTACAATACACTTGTCCTGGGATGCTCCATTTTAAAAAATATCCAAGTCAAAGTCGGAAAAGATTGTGATGTCCTTGGATATTAACTGTGTATAATTAGTACATTGCATTCTTTGAAAAGTCTTCCATTAAATAAAGAAATCATTTATATCTTTGCATTTCTCAAAACAATTTGATCATAGAAACTCTTTTTAAAGAATTCTTACAAACATTCAATGAAACTGATCCTAAGGGTTAGAAAGGACATTTTAAAAGACACTAATATAGGATAAAAAAACAATTTAACTTATCAAAATAATAATAATGAGGAATAATGAAACAGGAAACAGGAAATAATCCAGTAATCAGTCACTAAAAGCTGTCACTAAATAGAGAAGAAATAGGCACAGAATGTTTCAAAGCAGTCTATCTCATCACAACCAGAAACAATGCAGAGATCAAGAGATTGTGTGGATCCCAGCCCCAACGAATACATCTACATCATAGCTCCTGCATCTATAGCTCAGGAAACATCGTGAAAGATTATGAGAGCCAGAATAACAGGAAGCCTGATGTAAAAAATCTCTCCTAAAAATGGCTGCATAAATAAGATAGTCTGCATTTGCTGTAAAGAGAAGCTTCTTTGATGAAGGATTGTAGCTACACTTATCTGTGGGTATAAGTACAAGATTTAGAACCTAGCAAGGAATTATACTGATCTAGTAAAATGTCAGTAGCAGACTCTTTTCTAAGATCTGTGACCTTACTAGCCCAAAGAAGCTGGCTAGATTTCCAGGAGCAGGCATGGTTTCCCTCCGGATGAGTGGGCCATAAATCCAATTAGACAGCTGTTGGTTACCACCAACATGGGAATTCCACTCATTGTACTTTTATACATATCTTTTCATGCTGGCACTTGCTGTGGTTCACAGGTATTGTAGCTGTTTATTTGCTTCCCTCCTTGGGCAGCTGGTAGAGTATTTTCTAGAACTCTGGAAGCTAGATCACAGGAAAGATGCTTTCATGTCAGATCCAGCTTGAGTTACCTGAGTCCTGTGTTTTAGGAATCCAGTGTCTTCAGCAATTGGGGCTCACCCTCAACTCCTGAGAAGCAATGAAAGGCTCCATCAATAATCTATATTGTTTAGGGAGTCACTTGTTCTACTCTTACCAACCTGATACTGGAGGTTTTGTTCTTCTATGGTCCACCCCCAGACAAAAAATCTACAGGGAACTAATGACTGCTGGGAGAAGAATTTCCCTTTCCCAAGGATGAGTCCCCTTACTGTTTGTCCAAATCAGAATGGCCAGGCTGGAAACTGCATACCTACTAACAACAAAAGTGAACTCAGGAGGTTGTACCCACACTCATATACTTAGAGAGGGGCTAGGGGAGGAAGAGAGGGAGGGAGGAGAGAGAGAGAGAGAGAGAGAGAGAGAGAGAGAGAGAGAGAGAGAGAGAGAGAGAGAGAGAGAGAGAGAGAGAATTAAAAGCTTTGATTTTATGTGTTGGAAGACATCTTCAAAACTGGGAGTCGCCGGGCGGTGGTGGCGCACGCCTTTAATCCCAGTACTCGGGAGGCAGAGGCAGGCGGATCTTTGTGAGTTCTAGGCCAGCCTGGACTACCAAGTGAGTTCCAGGAAAGGCGCAAAGCTACACAGAGAAACCCTGCCTCGAAAAACCAAAAAAAAAAAAAAAAAAAAAAAAAACAAAAAAAAAAAAACAAAAAAAACCCCAAAAAACAAAACTGGGAGTCTAAAATTAGACTGAAGGTCCTCAATCATCTAAAACATTAAATCTCATGAAGGAATGTGGAAAATATCAGTGCTCAGGGTCCACTCAAAAGCAACATAATCAGAATTTCTGTAGATGAGTGCCAATCATTTAAAGGATCACAAGTGATTCAATATGTAGTCATAGTTCACAGTAGAGGGTTATGATTTTAACCCTTGACTAAAAGTCATGGTTCTACTAGATTAAAAATAATGCTTCAAAGTATAGGGGAAGCTATATATTTAGGAAAAGGAAGGGAGCTAGTGGGAGGTGGATGAGACTAGAGAAAATAATGTGGAATGAATATGAACAAATATATACATGTATGAAAGAGTTATAATGAAAGCCACTATTTTATACAATGGATATATGCTAATAAAGTGATGCTTCTAGTATAGCAGAGCTAATGATTCAATTATTCTATGCTGAATTTACACATATGCAGATTAGGTAACAGACAGCAAAGGATGAGTTGGAGAGGCATTCAATAGATTTACCCTCCTTATATCTCTAATTTCCGCTGGCTAACAAAGTTCTAGAAATGTTTCTTTTAGAGATGTTATTTTATATTAGCCTCCACCCCCCAAAGGCCCCTCTTAATGCAAATATTCTCTAGAGTAAAAGAACATTAAAGCTTTTATTAGCCACTGGCACTGTGTAGTATAATGTATTAGCTTGTCACCTAACAAGGCCAGGAGGGACTAGGGAGGATACAGGAAAAGAAACATTACTTACATAGATGTGCCAAGAATTGCATCAAAAGCTTACTGTCTTCCTTCCTTGTACTCCTCTATCACCCTCCCATTTCATTATGAAGATTACTCATCTGACCTTCTCTACACTTGCTGCTGTAAACTAATTGAGCCATTTTTATGCATTTTGTTGCTGATGGTGAAAATGTATTTGGTATCCCATAAGGAAATGGAGTAAGAGAGCTATTTTTGATGTTAATAATGCTTTTCAGTAATCGCTTCCACTAAACAATGCTGTTAAAATGTCAGATAATGGCAGGATGATTCTACACAGACCTTCAAACTACCCAGCTGAAACTGGTGATGTAGTCCTCCAGCGTAATGAGATGAACCTGGTGAGCTTGAGCGCACACACACACACACACACACACACACACACACACACACACACAATTTCTTTCCCCAGTATCACTTTTAAAAAATAAAATAAAGCAACAACAACAGCAAACCCAAAACAAAAAAGCAAACTGGTACAGATGATGTAAATGGGATGTAAATAAGATGAAATGAGCAAGAACTACAACATCAACACCTAGCATCCCTCACATTGGCTTTAACAGATTCTGAAAGACATCAAAATCTGAGCTCTTTGGAGAGCCCAACCACACTGACTAGAGTGCCCAGTACTGTTTATACAAATTCATTGTCTTTTCTACCCATTGTTTGCTCATGGGCTGAGCAACATTATGGAGACTTAATGTTTTACTTTTAAAAGAAATTATTTGAGTGTGTATGTGACTACATACTTATAGTTTTCCTTGTTAACAAATTCAGAAAAGAAACTCAATAAAGACATGAAAAGATAGCATTTGGTTGGTAATATAGTTAGGATAGAAAGTGAATTAGTTACAACATTTTGCACTCACCAAAATAGGATAGATAATGGAGTATTTTCTCTGAATTTGTCCAATGTTTATGGACTGGACATTGTTAATGTATATACTGTATATACTTATTGTACTTATTGTATATAATTTTTCTTATATTAGTTATAACCTTTTATTATTTTAGACAAAAGGGGTAAATGTGGTGATATATTGTGTACCCTATTAAAATTTACCTGAAGATCAGAGAACAGAGCCAGCCACTAGATTAAACACAGAGGCCAGGCAGTGGTGGCACACACCTTTAATCCTAGCACTCAGGAGGCAGAGATCCATCTGGATCTCTGTGAGTTCAAAGCCACCCTGGACTACATGAGATTGACTCAGTCTAGGAGAGAAACAGAGCTAAGCAGTGGTGGCACACACCTTTAATCCCAATACTGGGAAGCACATGCCTTTAATCCCAGGAAGTGATGGCTGGGCGGAGAAATGTAAATAAGGCATGAGGAGACAGGAACTAAAGGCTTTTGGGCAGAAGCATCCCTTTCAGATAGAGGCTTTTTCAGCTGGAGCCTTTCAGGTGAGGACTCAGAGGATTTCAGTCAGAGAATTCATGGAATTGCTGAGGTGAGACTTGGCAGTGGCTTGTTCCTTTGTCTCTCTGATCTTTCAGCATTTACCCCAATATCTGGTACCAGGTTTTTTATTATTAGACAGATTTAAGATTCAAGCAACGTGTGTGTGTGTGTGTGTGTGTGTGTGTGTGTGTGTGTGTGTGTGTGTGTAGGCATATGTGCTACAGGGCTTGCCAGGAGGTCTGAGCCCAATGTTCGGGAAGCAGGTCTCGTCTTTTACCATTGTATATGTTGCAGGAGTCAAACTTAGGTTGTTAGACTTCAGTGGCCAGGACTTTCAGTTTCTGTATCATCCCTTCTTTCTACTCACAATTTTGTGAGCCACACTTGATTGGCATTTGATGATACCACTTTTGGACATAGCCAAGCTTTAATGATATCTGGTTTTCAACCTCTATTACATTTGGTATCAGCAAGTTTTCCTAAATCCCTTTTCCCCTTTGGTTCATTTGCTGTTATATAATGCTCAATAAGCCCTTGTTCAAAATGCTTTTACTTGCTCCTTGAGAGAGGGAATATGCTCTGTATACACGACACATCAAAGGATTCATAAAAGCTTTTTCCCCTTAACATCCTCCTGCGATGATTTCCACCCTAAAAAGAGAGCATTAATGTACCTTGGAGTATTGGTTTCAGTAATTTCCTCAATTCTTGGATATTTCTTCTATGTTCTATGGATAATTTTATATACTTCATAAGCCTTCTGAATACATGGATTGATTTCATTCATGGCATGGTCTTCATAAACACTCATTAGAGTCATAAAACAATTCAGAAAAAATTTCCACTAAACTGATTACATAACATCTGTTTAAGTTACTGAGCTTATTTTGTGCTTTGATTCATGTTAATATCCTTCTTTATGTGCACTGACATGTTCTTTCAAGGGCTAAGACTGCATTCACAGAAAACAAAGAAGGGAAGTGATCTGCATAACACAGGCAAAATACATTATCTTAAATATTTGGCTCTTTCAGAACGGTACAGATGGATTTCTGTCAAAAATTATTCAGACAACTTTAACTCCTTAACATTTTTTAGACTACATGCATATATGTGTGATTATTTTCTGTTACAAGCATACCCAGCCTAATGGTCTGGTCTACTATATTTACCATGTTATCATTCCCCTAAACTCTATATCAGGAATAAGAAAACTCTTACCCACAGCACAAATCATTTCCTTGGTCTGTGTTTATAAATGAAGCATTGTTGGCACACAGTCATACTCATTTGTTCACACACTGACTAATGCTGCTTTGAGGCTATAGTAGGAGAGCTGGAGAGTTAGAACAGAAACTGTGTTTCCTACACAACCTGAAATATTTATTGCTTATCCTTTTGCGTGCACATGAATAAAAGTTCTTGGTCCCTGTCTTTTCTCTTCTTCATTGATTTTGTACATCGCTGCTACATTCACTCTTCTAAAATAGCACTTTCATCATGTCCCATCCCTGTACAAAAACCTTAAATATACAATTGGTATGCAGCCAGTATACACTGCTATGGGCTTACTCTTCTCATTGTCAGTATCCAGAATGCATTGTCTTTTAAAACATATTTTGAAATTCATCCTTGCTTCAATGGCTTTTGTTTCATAGAAATAGAAGCAAACTCCTTAGCCTAATACCCAAGGCCTTTTCTTATCCATGTTTTTAATTGTTCCACATAGGACTAATTATTTTTCTGTATCAATAACATATCTATAATCATTGACCTAATTTGGAATCCTCTGAACCCTCTTCTTCACTTTCTTGAATATGAAAATTCTCTTTCTTCTTAACTGGGACAGTCTCCCTTTTACCTGCTGCCCAAATGTGATTATCAATACCACCTCATTTCAGTCCCCAAATTTTCCTAAATTGAACAAACAAAATATACAGGTATCTTAGTTATGAATTATATTCAACCTTCAAGAGCTACTTTAAACTGTTCTAATCCAAGTAAGCCTTTGATGGATGAAACCCAAAGAGTGCTTTCAATCTTTCTCTGTTAGTTTGACTGTCAAATTGACACAGCATAGAGTAACCTGAGAAGGGAGTCTAGATATGTCTGTGGGGGATTTTCTTTACTAGTAATGATGTAGAATGGCTCAGTCCACTGTAGGCAACATCATTCCCTTGGCAGGAAGTCCTAGAATATCTGAGAAGACAAAATAAGCACAGTTCTAGGAGGAAGCCAGCCAGCAGAATTCTTCTGTGTTTTCTCCTTCTGGTTCCTACCATGAATTCCTGTCCTGACTTCTCTCAATGATGGACTGTGACTTGGAAGTATGAATCAAATAATTACTTTCATCCACAAAGTGATTTGGTGATGATGTTTTTATCACATCAACAAGAATCAAACCAGAATTCCCTTTCAAGCTTTTAGTATCTACTTTCTTTCCAACAATGGGATCTGTCTAGGTAATCTTGGATGACCTGGTACTGTATAGTCTATGATGGCCTCAAACTAATGGAAAACTTCATGTTTAACCTCGTAAATTCTGGGATTACATGATGGTACCAGCATACGTAGCTTTTTCTTAATATCTAAAACACTAATGATGTGTATACTACTGAGTCTTAGACCAGAGAAACAGACATTTACTTCTGTAATAGTGACATTCAGTTAGAATATAAGAACTCTTCAGATTGGAGGCATGCCATAAATTTATACCTGTTTATCACTTAGATATTTTTTCACATATGTCAACTGAGTTATGTGCCTTTATTAGTTAACTTAAACACAACTATATGCAACCATGACATACATAGGAAATGCATCTTAGATGGATTTATATTTATAATCTAAAGTGATAATAGTTTAGGTAGCTGTTAATTTCTTTCTGACATTACTGGCAAGTCTTTAATTTTTTGAATGATTTTTGATAATCCTCTATTCAGCTTTTGTGGCTTGACCATTTTCATTCTCAGAGTGGAAGAGTAGGAAGAGTGTTGCCATAGGAATCACAAGATTGGGATTTCAAATTTTGATTCCATCACTACTTCTTCAACACTCCAAGCATTCATTTCCTTATCAGTCAGAGAAACAAGTTTATACTAGGTTATATACAAGAGCTAAAAGTTACAATACTGAAATAATTAATTAATGTAACAAGCAGTAACTTTCACAATATGGATCTGGATAACTAATACATGCCATGGAATTACATGAATCCATCTGCAATTAATTTATCAGCCTCAAATTGATTTTCTTAACCACTTTTTGTTTAATTACTCCAAATGTTGTGTCTGAGACAGAGAGAATTTATTTAGAGTGTGTGAGACTGTGCATAATAAAAACATATGTTCCATTAATGAACTTATCTGGTTAATGGAATTTGGGGAAGGGGAGAGTCTGAGAATACAGTAAATTTCTTTTCCTCTTAGCTCTCAATTACATGATACTTGTTTTTCCTAACCTAAATGAGTACTTATGCTCATGTGTATCTGGATTCAAGAATGGCCTAACATGGAACTTTCTCCTTCCCTTGTATACTGCAGGTGTATGAAGCTTATACTACAGACATTCAAATGAAAAAAAAATGTAAATGGATAACATATTGAAATTTGGGGAGGTTAGGTTTGAAATACAGTTTCACTTCAAAAAGTTTAAATTTATGTTGCCTAAAGTTGCCTTGAACTCATGATCATCAAGCCTCTCTGCATTCTGAGTGAAGGCATTTTAGGTTTGGGCTACTATGCTTGAATAGATCATGACTGCCAAGTGACTGGGACTCATAAAAATCCAAGAAGAAATTGAAGAAGTGACCCAAACCTGTCCTAGATGAGGCAAGAAAATTAAGAAAACATGTAAAGAAAATGTTCCCATACTTCAATAGGAAAGAGGCACTCTGCCTAATTCATAGTCTTACAGGGATAGAGAGTACATCACATTCACTACAGAATAACTGACACATGAGGTATGTCACCTACCAGAATCCTGAAGAGCTGAAAACAGAGAGTGGCATACTCAACTCCAAATACCTAGCAGCTAGTAGGAAAAAGAGAAAGCAGAGCACTGAATATGTGATCAATGAAAGCTGCCTCCTGGAAGGAACAACCAATAAATGGGTAAGGAAAATGTGACTCATACACAAAATGGAATATTGTTCAGCTGTAAAGAAATTATGAAATTCACAGAAAAAATGAATGAAGCTAGAAAAAAGTTCATTCTGATTAAGATAATCTAGGCTCAGAAGATGAGCAGGGCATGTTCTCTCTCATATGTAGATGCGAGATTTGAAACTTCAGATGTGATGTGTGTGAAAATTAGAGTATTCATAGAAGGCAAGAAGCAAGTATGAAGCCAGGAGTGGTGGAGGAAGATTCAAGGGAAAGGGGACAGAATGGTGTTGTGTAGGGAGAAAGAAGAACAATGGAACAGAAAGGATTAAGTAGGCTGAGGGATAAAAGGGCAAACTATAGGGATAAGTAACAAACACTTTTGAAAATGCCATATGCAAACCTACTCCTGTAATATTTACATATGCATTGTATAAGAAGAGTTAACCCTATCACAGTCGGGGAGCCCCCAGGCAACCAGGCTGAATCTTCTACTATTATTCAGCTAAATAGATAAGAGTATCAAACTGCCCTTTAAATTTGTATCTCTCCACCCACAGATTAGTGCAGCTACCACTCCTTCTGCTTTCTTGTCATATGGATAAAATTAATCTTGGTTCTGTGCATGAGAAAGACATGTAATATGTGCCTTTTTCACTCACATTATCCTCCGTTGCTCTTTTCTCCTCCCTCTAAGTCTCTTCTCCATTCGACATCGTCCCAATTCTAATTTAGTAATATATATGTATATATGCATTTTAATCTAGAATCTGTATATTAGTACCTGTGTTGTTTAGTTTTCTGTGTCTGGCTTATTTCACTTAACATGATGTTAGCCAGATACATTAATTTTTTTTCTACAAATAATATAATTTCATTCTTTTTATGGCTGAACAAAATTCTATTGTGTGAATATACTTCATTGTATCCATCTATATTATGTACAGATATGTCTGTTGTATGTTGACTTAGATTCCTTTCCTGTATACATGGAAGGGTTATAGTTAGATTATATGGTAGTTTTATGTTTAGTTTTTTTTTTTTAGCAACTTCCATTCTGACTTCTATACTGTCGACTTGTCTAAATTCCCACAAGCAATATATGTTTCCTCTTATTATTGATATTATTATCAAATAATAGCAAGAAATGGGAAAAGATACTTTACAGTTGGGAGAATACTTTCAATACATAATTCTGATAAGATTCTATCTATCAGATTGTGTAGTAATATCTCTAAACTCAGCAATAGTACAAATAAGATAATTAAAAATAAATTAAGGATTTGAATATGTATATATATATGTTCAATGAATATACAGGAATAACAAAGACATAAAAATATGTTTAATATCACAAATATACCATGGGATAAATGCAAAGCAAACATGATGAGCTATTAACTAATACCCTTTTTCTGTGCTATTAGAAGTACTGTCAATAACAGCAAGTGGCAGGTTGTACTTATATATTTAGGGATATGTACACGTACACACACACACATACACACATATATCAACAACTGATGAAAAACAGGTTATAAATGTGAAAAAGAACAAGTTGGGGTATGTGAGAGGGTTCAGAGTGAAGAAAGACAAGTGAGAAATGATGTAATTATATTATAATCTCAAAAAATAAAAGAAATACATTTTAAAACTTGGAGAATAGAGTTTTGATATTTTTTATTAAAAACATTTTCAAGAAATACATTTTGAAAATGTTTCCCTCCACCAACACATCCCTTCACACAGACTTCTCAAAATTAATAATACAATTTAACATGGGCCATAATTATGTAAAGAAAACAACGGAACCCTCGTGTACTTCTGGTTACTGAATTTGTACAATAAACTCAGTTATGTTTTAACTAGTCTTACAGTTCTCTAGAAATTAAAAAGGAGTTACCACATGACCCAGCATTCCAGTATCTATATCTATCCAAGAAAATTAATAATAATATGTTCATAGAAAAAATTGTAGATAAAGATTATAGAAGTGATCCCTGTGTCTTTCTTGGGGTCCTGTTTTCCAGGTAGCCTGCCTGGTGATGTGAGTAGCAGTCCAGTCATCCTTGTTCCACATCTAGTATCCTGTTATGAGTGAGTACATACCATGTTTGTCTTTCTGAGTCTGGGATACCTCACTCAGGATGATTTTTTCTAGATCCATCCATTTGTCTGCAAACCTCATGATGTCATTGTTTTTCTCTGCTGAGTAGTATTCCATTGTGTATATGTACCACATTTTGTTTATCCATTCTTCAGTTGAAGGGCATCTAGGTTGTTTCCATGTTCTGGCTATTACAAACAACGCTGATATGAACATAGCTGAACAAGGGCTCTTGTGGTGTGGTTGAGCATTCCTTGGGTATATGCCCAAGAGTGGTATAGCTGGATCTTGGGGGAGATGGATTCCCAATTTTCTAAGAAATCGCCATATTGATTTCCAAAGTGGTTGTACAAGCTTGCATTCCCACCAGCAGTGACAGAGAAATGGAATGAGATCTACATGAACAGCCTGGACATGAGTGGGGGTAGTGAAGGGCGAGGGTCGAGGGAAAGAGAGCTTGGGTGAGTGGGAGATCCCAGCTGGATCAACAACAGAGAGGGAGAACAAGGAATGGGAGACCATGGTAAATGAGGACCACATGAGAATAGGAAGAAACAAAGTGCTAGAGAGGCCCACAGAAATCCACAGGGATACCCCCACAACAGACTGCTGGCAATGGTCGAGAGACAGTCCGAACTGACCTACTCTGGTGATGGGATGGCCAAACACCCTAATTGTCGTGCTAGAAACCTCATCCAACTACTGAGGGATCTGGATGCAGAGATCCATGACTAGGCCCCGGGTGGATCTCTGGGAGTCCAATTAGCGAGAATGAGGAGGGTTTATATGTGCGAGAATTGTTGAGACCAAGGTCGGATAAAGCACAGAGACAAATAGCCAAACAAACGGAAACACATGAAATATGAACCAATGGCTGAGGGGTCACCAACTGGATCAGGCCCTCTGAGTGGGTGAGACAGTTGATTGGCCTGATCTGTTTGGGAGGCATCCAGGCAGTGGCACCGGGTCCTGTGCTCATTGCATGAGTTGGCTGTTTGAAACCTGGGGCCTATGCAGGGTCCCTTGGCTCGGCCTGGGAGGAGGGGACTGGACCTGCCTGGACTGAGTCCACCAGGTTGATCTCAGTCTGTGGGGAAGGCTTTGCCCTGGAGGAGATTGGAATGGGGGGCGGGCTGGGGGGAAGGTGAGGGGGGCGGGAGGGGGGAGAACAGGGGAATCTGTGGCTGATATGTGGAACTGAATTGTATTGCAAAATAAAAATTAAAAAAAAAAAAAAAGAATCCATACCCAGACATCCTGACAGAATGGCCTTTAAAATAGTCACAGATCCAAAAGTTTCAGATTTGGTTAAAGTGAAAGTGGCTCAAAATTCAAGACAACAAAAATACAAGCATTTTCAGCAAAAAGAGAAACTCAAAAACATGCATCAAAACTAGTCCTTCCAAGAGATATGTAGATTCACACCAAAGATTCTTTAATGGCAATTTATAGTATCCTCAGCTTGTGCAGGTAATCTCATATACTGATTCCAGCTCAGCATATTCTGAAATTTTAAGGCCCCCAAACACCACCTTAGTGACAAAATATTCTACTTTTGTTGTCATGCACCACTTCTATCTCATTTTGAAGCTCCCAATTCTTTCCCCATGCTTCAATTCTACTTCTTTTGATATGTCTCTGTAAAGAACATATCAGAAAGAACATGGGAGAAACAAGACACAGAATGTAATGATTCCTAATTATTCCTTGCAAGAGATACTTTTCATCAACAAAACACAAATGAACAATGTATATTACATGAATTTCAAAGTCATGTCTAATAAAATATTATAGATACACAAACACTGTATGATATCTATTCCCATGTATTTATCTTCATGGATTAGGAATAACAAATCTAGGGTGGAGGAGAGAGTTCAGCCAGTGAGGTGCTTTCTGTACAAGCTTGAGGACCCGAATTTGATTCCAGAATCTATGTAAAATGTTGGGCCAAGTGGCAAGTGCTGTCCCAGTACCAGGGAGGCTAAGACAGTTGGGTCCTTGGGCATTACAGTCAGGCAACCCAAACTAATCTGCAGGCCTCATACTTGTGAGAGATATTGACTCTCAAAAGGAAAAAGAAAATGTAGATGGTGTCTGAATGGAAACAGCACATGAGACTTTCCTTTGTCCTCTACACAAACTCACAACACAACACACACACACACACACACACACACACACACACACACACACACACACATACACGCCAGAAGCATGAAGCAAAGACAGCTGACTGGCAGTGATGTAAACTTCTGAAACCTCAAAGCCCACCCCAAGACATATCTCCTCCAACAAGGCTACACCTCTTAATTCTTCCCAAACAGTTCCACTGGCTGGGGATCAAGTGTTTAAACATAGGAGCCTGATGAAGCTACTCTCATCCAAACTACCACAGTTAGTTTTGCTCTATAGATCTGACCTTGAAAAAAGCAAAAAGACTTTAGAGCATTCTTTCTATTCCTTTCATCTTTAGCTCTTGGGTTGATTATAGGTATATTAAGTTCACACAGCTCCCTATTTATAGGTTGTTATGAAGTCTGGCTGTCAGTAATCAATAAATCAGGGCTCAAAAGTTTCTGAAAAAAAAAGGTCTCTTTTATAGATGTTAAAATCCAAGCTTTTTATAAAGAGTAATTAAGGCAATGGTTTCTGAATCAGAGGGAAAGTTAAGATTCTATCAGCTAAAATAATTCCTCAAAATAATTAAAGGCTGTTCTTTAGAGAGGCAAGTAAACCACATGGAACCTAAGTAGAAAATGGAATATAGACAATGCAGAGATTTAAAACTCCTAATAAAAGCGATTTGACATTATTATTACTAGTAACATTAGAACAAAAGCTTACCTTTTAAAAGTATTTATTTATTATTATGTGTGTGTCTGTGCATGTGTGTGTGTGTGTGTGTGTGTGAGAGAGAGAGAGAGAGAGAGAGAGAGAGAGAGAGAGAGAGAGAGAGAGAGAGAGAGAGAGAGAGATGTGTATGTGGGTATCTGCAGATACCATAGGAAGGCATCAGATTCCCTCGAGCTGGAGTTATAAGCAGTTGTCAGCCTCTCCAGTATGGGTGCTGGGAACTGAAGTCAGTTCCTCTAGAAGGGAAGCAAATGCTCTTTAACTATTTTTTCTTGTTTTTTCAAGACAGTGTTTCTCTGTGTAACAGCTCTAGCTGTCCTGGAACTCACTTTGTAGACTAAGCTGGCCTTGAACTCACAGAGATCTGACTACCTCTGCCTCCCAAGTGCTGGGATTAAAGGCGTGCGCCACCACTGTCTGGCATGCTTTTTAACTATTGAGCCATCTCCCCCACCCACAACTATGGCTTTTCACTAACTAAAATGATGATGTGAAGGCCCGTCATGGTAGCATAGACCTATAATTCCACTACTCAAGATGCAGAGGTAGGGAATTGTTGCAAGTTTGAGGTTAGGTGTGGTATACATCAAGAATTGTAGGCCAGCAAAGACTACATTGTAAGATCCTCTTTCAAAAGCCAAAACAAAATAAAGGCACAATTAATATGTACATATGTAATATCCTTCAACTGAGAAAATCGGTTCACATAACAAACGTTGAGAACATAGTATATTATTAATATCTGGGAATCCATAAACATAATTAGAACATTCTACAAATATGATGGTGATAAGTGCAATGAAGAAGTTAAAGGGGCAGCAGACAGGAAGCCAAAGTTTTGTTTGTTTGCTTGGTTTTGGTTTTTTGTATTGGAGCATATGGTTAAAGAAGGTCATACTGCTCTACTCCTCATACTGGGTTGCCTTGCCTAGCCTTAATACATGGGAGGTGCTTAGTCTTACTGCAACTTGATATGCCTGTTTTTTGATACTCATGGGAGACCTGCCCTTTCCTAAACATAAATGGTGGCAGAGTGGATTGCGGGGTGGGAACAGAGTCGGGTGGGGAGGGACTATGAGGAGAGGAGGGAAGGGAGACTGCGGCTAGGATGTAAAATTAATTAGCTAATTATTTAATTCAAAAAGGTCATACTGATAAACTGGCACTGTCTTGGGGATAGAAACATTCCAGATAGACATAAAAGCAAGTTCTAAGTTCCTGAGGTTTAGGATTGAGAATGACTTCTAAGTTTGTGCATACATAGCAGAAAGCAACTCCAGAGGTAGAGGCAGAGTGAAGCACACGTATGACTGCTTTCATGAATGAGGGCTGTTTATAGAGGCCTGGGTGGTATTATGTTGCTTGAGACACAACATCCCCAGTAAATATTTCCAAAACCAATGTTCTCTGTAATTGTCATGGGCACCACTGGATACCTTAGGCAGATACAGGAGCTACTGAGCTTTATTTGCTTCCTATTCTGTACCACCTACAAACAAAGTTAGAAAATATTTAAAACTGAGATGAAGCAGAATGAATCAGTCAGGAGATCATTAGCTTTGGATATACATAGACCTTTGAGTCCTAAATCTACCACTTACTACATGTGAAACTTTTTTAACTTCTATATCCCAGTCTCTGCCTCTATAAGGTGGTTGGTTATCAAAGTAGTTTCCTTATAGAGCCCAGATGATTATACTAGATGGTAAACATGAAATGTTAAGCATAGTTTCTGACACATGCTTGATAAGTAGGATAAATAGGAGTTCCTCTTTACTCTTAGCACATGCCTGATACTTGAAAGTAGAAACATATTTATGTGACATTGTTGTATTTGTTTCATATGACTGCCCTTGAGGATGAGGGCAGAGTTGCAGTAAATAGCTAACACTGAAAATACTCAAGGAAGGAGAAAATCAAGCTAGGTCAGGAGAAAATGGTTTTGCTTTAAAATTTATTCAGCATCAAGAACATCAATATGAAAGAGAAATGTTTGCATGGTATTGATGATTATGTGATTATGCTGAGGGTCTCACATGCACTAAGCAATTACTGTACTGTGCAGCTTAATATCCAGCTTCAACCACCTGATCTCACTAAAAGCTACTGTTTTCCTTGCAAGGCTTGACTATGAGGCAAAGAATAATCATTGGTCCCATTTGGAAAGGCTCAGGAATAGTATTAATGAAGTAACTGGTAAATAATTACCTCCTTGGGAATGTTCAGGAACTATTTGGCAATGTCACATCCATTAAGTTGAATTACACGAATTTGCTGATATCTTATTGTTTTTTAGTTGTAAAAACTATAATTTCACCTGATTCAAACAAATAAACCACTGATGAAATTTTAAATTGTTAAAGGACTTTGTTTAGGTTTTTTGTTGATTGTTTATTTTCTTCCCTTAAAGAATGAATCAGGGTATGCTTAGAAATTACTTGTTCCCTCCTCCACAGAAAAGGGGCATAAGTAGCTTTGATTTGGTTAAAAAAAAAAAAAGAATCAGTACTATGTGATTGTCAGACTATAATGTCATATTATTAGTCTCTTTTGCATTTCATATTTATGGTGGCATGTGGCTAAGTGTAAGCTTGTCTTTTAATCTTCCCCTTGTTCTGATTGGAGCCAGAAAATTTTGATAGGTCTGTAATTTAGGCAAAATGCTGTGCAGAGACTAAAGAACAGCAGGAAAAATTGGCATCATTCTGTTCACTTGCTAGAGAAAAAGTGTCAAAAGGCAGTTTACTTCTCTGCTCAGAAAAAGGGGGGAGGGAGATGTTGACTGTTAATGAAGAGTAAATTGCCACAACTATGGCTTACATATGAGCTGAATGGTGTTTGTTTGTTAAAGTGGAGGTTGGCATGGAAGAGGAAACACAGTATTTGATGGCTAAATATGATATCATTTGAATTACAGAAAGTTAAGGTCTCTTCTAGGGCCCTTAAAAAGTGTATAATCTAATGCTGTTTTATAGATGACAAAATAGAGGTCCAGAGAAGGAAATCAACTTTCCTAATATCAATCAACTACTAACTATACATTCTCAAAATGATACATGTCTAACCCTGAGTGCAGACTGAGCTGTATTAAGGAAAACAAATACAATGAGGTCAATTGACCATTCTGAGTAATTTTTGTGGTGCTGCAATGGAACTAAGTTCTTGTGTATGTTAGGCAAGTACTCTACACTGAGACACATTTCCAGCCCCTTATTCTTGTTTCTTGATATATCAATTTTATTATAGACTGGGTTTTTTTGGTTTTTTAAAATTTGCATGAATCATTCATAATCAGAGACAAGAAACTTGAAATACTCACTGGTCTAATACTTATACAAATTTCAACACGGATAAAATAAAAAATTAGACCATTCTAAGGATTGAAAGCAATAAAAAATAGGGACAAATAAACACTCTACTGCGGACGGGGATCAAATCTGGTATAACCATTCTAGAGAGCAACCTGGCATGAAATAATTTCATGAAGAGAACACATATCCTACGGCCCAGCAAATCTCTTCTTAGTATATATTCCAAAGACATAGGCACTTGGTTCCACATGGAGTATATACAGATATACTCCCTGCATCTCTGCCTGGGGTAGGTGACCATCTAGATTTTTAACCCTCAAAAGGTGGATGGGTAAAATCCAATGGATACGCAATGCACTATTTCCCAGTTGCATAGAGGTAAATGTATGCAAAAAGCAAGGTGGTTCTTGTATATATAGTATTAGTAAGAAAAAACTAAAAACAAAATCTGTAGTAAATACCATTTCCATAATTAAAAATAAAACTAGGGATCTGAGGGCACCCAAGGAAAACAAAGAAGACAAAGCTTCCTGTACTTGAAGATCACTCCGAGGAGCTTGGGCAGGTATCTAGCACACATGGAAGAGAAAAATAGCTTAAGAAGGCCTAAAAATAAATAGAGGAGTGAGAAAGATGGAAAGGTGGTGGGATAGGTTCCTTGGGACAACTGCTATAGGCACATCTATGAAGAAACAAAGACAACACTATGAGACTCCTGTTAGGGAAGAGATGTGGAAGTAGTGTCAAGTTAGCAGCTGATTTTCCTATTCAGAATCTGTCTAGTTGCTACACATAACACAATTTCCAACAGACTTAGCCTGTCAGTTTTCCAGGGAGTAGGTTTAAAAGCCTAATCTAATCTTCCTGACTTCCTTTCTTTGGACCAGCTAGTGCTAGGTATGCAGAGAACAGAATGCAAATCTGTACAATGACCACAACAGAACTTTCTCAGAGCATTGTTCTGTGAGTTAGGTACTGTGTAAATAAACCAGCAGAGCAGTCTCCACTTCCATACAGAAAGTAGAGTGCTTCCTATATGGGCAGAATTTCAAATTTGCTGGCTTGCTTTTGTAATTTTTTTTGTCCTCTAAATATAAAAGTTCAACTGTTTCTTTTCTCTGTCACTTTCTCATAGAGCACCAAGTTTTATGATTCTGCTATCTGACTGACTTTTGCTCATTCTTATGGACCCTAATCACTCCATCCCTTCATCCACACTTGCCAAAACAGTATCTCATGAAAGCACTGTAACTATGAGCTCTTTGTAACAACCTAGCATCCCTTTTACATTTATCTTCTCATCTAAGGAGAGAGAGACAGAGAGAGACAGAGAGACATAAAGAGAGACAGAGACAGAGACAGGGACAGAGACAGAGACAGAGAATTTCAACTCAATTATGTGTCATGTCTGGGATGAACCATAACTTCATCCCTTGACAGCTGAGTAACATTAGGCAAGAGACTTCATTTCTGTAAATCCCAGTTGCCTCATGTGCAAGAAAGAAATAAGGGCATTCATCTCACAAGATGCTGTGACAATGAAATAAGATCGTGCATAGATCATGAAGCACTGCAGCAGAGAATTCTAATAGTTCCAGCCATAACAGTTCATTTTATTATTTCTTCCAATCACTGCAGCTTTAGAAATTTGGACTTGGGAAATTTCATACTAAAGTATACCATGGAACTATTCCTTTCTTTAAAAGCTTCCAATTAGAATAATCTGCAAATCAGTATTATATCTGAATTGCTAAACTTCTACCCAAAGACAATTTATAAAGTTATTCTTGGTCTGGATAACAATATTTTGAATAATTCCTAATTAGTTTAATTACTCCAAGTCTAGAAAAGCTGTCAAATAATATGCATTTGCAATCTATCTTCCAGTCAACTACAACTCTAACTCGACACACACTTCAACTCTCTGACAGAGTTCAGGAGATCTAGAGTATAGTGGTAATTCTGTGTCTTGATGTACAGTTTATAGAAATACACATATAAAATACAGAGTTGATCTAAGAAAAATGGGTGGGAAAAGAGAAAGTCAAGAGAGTCTCAGCATTTCCTATTTGTGAGGAAACTTTGAAGAGTAGAGTTGAAAAGAGCCCAAACCAGGAAGCACCTCTCATATGCAGAACATTTACAGAGAGTGTCGGGTACAGAAAAGGGGATTTTTAAAGAACTCCTTCTGTTACTTAGGAATATACAGTTAGCGCTTGATATCCTTGGATGGGTTGGTTCTGGGAGCCTTCTTGTATACAGAAATCAAATACTCATATCCATCACATAAAATGTAGAATATAATGTTATGCTATGTAAGTAGTTACTATGTAAAACTGTTAGGAAACGATACAAACAAAAGACAGTATATGCCCAGTGCCAATATTTTTTCTTAATATTTTTAGTTTGTGGAAGTTCAACCTGCAAAGCTACAGGACCAAATGTACAGTGTCTTTTGCACTCTACAGAAGGTATGTATTGAAGATTTTTTAAATTTTCAATTTTTTGATATAATTACATTTACTGGATAGTTTTTTGTCAACCTAAAATCATCTGAGAGGTGGGAACCTCAATTAAGAAAATGCCTCCAGAAGATCGGGCTGCAGACAAACCTGTAGGGCATTTTCTTAGTGATTGATAGGAAAAGGCCTGGGCAATTGTGAGGACCCCTGGGCTGGTGGTCTTGGGTTCTAGAAGAAAGCAGGCTGAGCAAACCATGAGGAACAAGTCAGTAAACAGCACCCCTCCATGGCCTCTGCATTAGCTCCTACCTTCAGGTTCTGGCCCTGTTTGAATTCCTGTACTGACTTCATTCAGTGGTCTACTACGATGTGGAAATGTAGGCCAAATAAATCCTTTCCTCCCCAAGTTGCTTTGGTCATGGTGTTTCATTACAGCAATAGTGACCTTGACTAAGACATTATATCATTCCCCCTTCCCTTTCCTTCCTCCAAGCCTTCATGTACCTGTCATACCCTCGTTCAAATCCATGGCCTGGTTTTCTGATCATTTGGTATTAGGCAATTGGTAACTAAGGAAAGCAGAGACCAGGAGAAGCAGCCTTCCCGAGGGTAGTGCAGTGAAGATTTTAACTACTATCCAATCAGTTTGAACATATGACTGGTGTTCCTTTGAGCTCAACATGAAGACACTGTGTTTTATTCATATTATGTAGCAATACCTCTTATACCATCTCAAATTATTTTAGAAATTTACTCTCTCATTCCCTAAAGAAATAAAAAATGTTTTAAATGAGAAATCTTTCCAAAGTTGCCCCAGGAGTCCTGAGGTACTTTCTCCAAAATATATTAATTTCTTCTGTACTTGAGAGTCAAGCTCTTTTCCTTATTAGGAAAAATATGCATCACTTCCAGTCTGAATCTCAGATTATTAATGACAAGCTGTCATTTATCTGTTAGTACTTTTCAGATATCATCTCATTTAGTTCTTATAATAACTCTTGTACATGGGAATTACCATCTTCATTTTATAGGTAAAGAAACACATCCAGAAGATTGAAGTGACTTTTCCAAGGTCACTCAGCAGAACAACAATTCAACCCCAAATCTATCCAAGGGTATTACTTTCAACTACTGCTCATTGCTTCCTTGAAAGAGGCTAACGGTAGCATTCTGACTGTGCTGGCTAGTTTTATGTCTACTTGACACAAACCAGAGTCATCAAAGAGGTGGAAACATCAACTGAGAAGACGTCTCCATAAGTTCAAATTGTAGGCAACCTTGTAGGACTTTTTCCTAAATAGTGACCCATAGGGGAGTGCATAGTCTATTGTGGGTAGTGCTACCTATGGGCTGGTGATCTTGGTTCTATAAGAGAGAAGACTAGGGAAGCAGGTAGTCTAACCTCAGATCTTCACCACTCCTTTCTCTTCTCCAAATCCAATCCCCCAGTCTCATCCCCAGCTCTGTATCAGGTCACTTGCTGCAGCCTCCCCCTCCTATCTGGTCCACATCTCCAGGGGATCATTGCAGATCTCCTCCAACCTTACTCTACACTCATCCTGTTGTCCCAGCTCCCAACTCCAATAGGCATTCTTTGGGAGCCCTCCAGCCTAATCTGCTAGAGAAGCAAGTAACCCAAGGAAGCATGTAGGCAAGCTTCAGGACTTCATTTTACCTCCTCTCCTACAAATCTAATCTGCCAGTCTCATCCTCACCACCATAGTAGACTATCTGTTATGGCCTTTCCTTACTCTCTGACCTCATTCTCAGAGGACTGAACAGATCCTGGTGAAACACCCTGCTTTCTTCCCATCTGTGGGACACCTCAGCTCTCCAAGCTCATCCCCATTTCTAAGTGAAAGCCCTAAATACCTAGAAACACATTTTACTTGGAACGCCCAGTGTTCACACCTAGCAGGATCCAGAAAAACTCCCTACCAGACAACACACAGTCATTACACTCCCCTAAGAACAATAGAGGGCAATAGAAAACAAGGAACAAAACATACACCCAACAAAAACAGGGCCATATATCAGCACCTAGAATGACAATCTTCCCAAACCCAGATGCCTAGACACCAGTTTGAAAATGCAATCAATAACAGCTAAGAAAAATGTTTCCATAGAGCCCAGCAACCCTACCACAGCAGGCCCTATGAACTGTAACATAACTGAAGCATAAGACAAAGACCTCAAAATAGCCTTTATGAATACGATGGAAGTCCTTAAAAAGGAAATAAAAAATCGCTTAAAGAAATCTATGAAAATACAAACAAACAGTGGAAGGAAATGAATAAAACAGTTTAAGATATGAAAGTGGAAATAGAATCAATGAAGAAAACCCAAACTGAGGGAAATCTGAAAATGAAAAATTTAGGCATTCTAACAGGAATCTCAGAGGCAAGCTTCAATAGAATACAAGAGATGGAAGAGAGAATCTCAGGCATTGAAGACATGATAGAAGAAATGGATACCTTGGTTAAAGAAAATGTTAAATCTAAAAAAATATCCTGGCACAGAACACACAGGAAACCCAAGATATTATCAAAAGACCAGATCTAAGAATTATGGGAATAGTGGAAAGAAAAGAAATCCAGATCAAAGGTACAGAAAATATTTTCCACAAAATCACGGATGGAAAATTTTCATAACCTAAATAAAGAGATGCCTATCAAGGTACAAGAAGCAGAGAGAACACCAAATAGATCAGAACAGAAAAGAAGTTCCCCATAGCATATAATAATCAAAATGCTGGGGGATATCTTTCTCTATGCTGTGAATATTTGTTGTTCCAATTGGTTAATAAATAAGTTGCTTTGGCCTATGGTAAGGCAGCTGAGGGGCAGGTGGGAAATCCAAGGAGAGAGACAGGAAAGAGAAAGGTAGAGTCTAGAGAGACAACAGCACCACCAGGAGAAGCAAGATGTGAACATACTGGTGAGCCATGTCCACATGGCAACTTATAGATAAATAGAAACGTGTTAAGTTATAAGAGCTAGCTAGCAAGAAGCCTGCTATAGGCCACACAGTTTGTAAGTAATGTAAGTCTCTGTATGTTTACTTGGGCCCAAGCAGCTGTGAGACCATGGGTAAGAGAGATTTGTCTGGACTGCAGGGGCCAGGTGGGACCTGAGAAACACTAAATGTAGATAATAAACAAAGAATATTAAAAGCTGCAAATTGAAAAAGACCAAGTAACATATAAAGGCAGACCTATTAGAATAACATCTGATTTCTCAATGGAGACTCTAAAAGCCAGAAGGGCCTGGACAGATGTTCTACAGACTCTAAGAGATGACAGATGCCAGCCAAGACTACTGTACTCAGAAAAATTTTCAATCACAGTAGATGGAGAAAATAAAATATCCCATGATAAAACCTAATTTAAGCACTATCTATCTACAAGTATGCCGGGTCTCAAAGAAACTCAGGACAAAATGGCTGACTAAGGTACCTATTAGCATAGGAAAGTGCAAACTGGCCTCTAGGCTCACTCAGTACCTGTACTTCTCACCCTGCCCTTACCCTATACCTCTCCAGCCCAGGGGCTTTGACTCCCTTCCTGCAGCATCTTATTCCTATATAACCCTGTCATCCTGGCCATGTTTTCTCTTGGCTCTGCTCTTGGTGTTCTCTCTCTCTCTCTCTCTCTCTCTCTCTCTCTCTCTCTCTCTCTCTCTCTCTCTCTCTCTCTCAATCCTTTTGGCTCCCTCTAACCTGGCTCTTCCTCACTCTCCCCCTCCTCTTATGGCCTGGTTCAGTCTGCTGCCCATATTCAGTCTACTACTTTCTCTTCCTACTCTGGACTCTTCCTGGGTTTCAGCAACAGATGTGAGGGGCACAGAAAAGAAAGAAAAATAGCTGCTCCCCAGGTAAAAAGAGGAAACTTTATTACAAACAGCCAAAGCTGTCTCTCGGAAAAGCATAGGGAAACATGGTGGACAATGTGTGTGTGCATCTCCGGGTTATAAGGGAATGGGTACCTGGGAGGAAGGGAGCCTGTGAGCTGGGGTGGAGGGTGCTGAAATATATAATAAGTACTTGTGAGTAGGGACTGAAGGGCCTAGAGACTACCATAGACCTTGATATATTGGTAGGCACCACAGGCATATGTTAATGGAAGAGCCATATGTACCTTTTGCCAGAGATAAAGAGAATGACTTCTTTTAGCAAGTGAAAACTAGATTCTCAAGTTTCTGAGGGAGTGATGACTTTTGTATAAATGCCAGACTTTGGGAAAGATAATTTCTTAGGACCTGACAAAATGCAGCCCTACAGAGGGCATTAGAAGGAAAACTTCAGCTTAATGAAGTTAACCAGACACAAGAAAACACAAGGAATAAATAATCCTAGACATGCAAATCAAGAGGAAAAACAAATACATACACCACCGCCACCACCACCACCACCACCATTACTACCATCACCACCACCACCATTACCACCAGCATCACCACTACCACCACCATTACCACCACCAATGACAACACCAATAGAATAACAAGATTCAACAAGCACTGCTTATTGATAACTCTCAACATCAATGGTCTCAATTCCCCAAACCATAGAACAGAAGGGATACAAAATTATGATCTAAACAGAGAAATGATGGCTCTAAATGACATCATAAACCAAATGGACCTAATATATTTACAGAACATTTCACCCAAACACAAAAGAATATACATTCTTCTCAGTGGCTCATGGAACTTTCTCCAAAATTGACCTCATACTCAGACACAAAGCAAGTCTCAACAGATACAAGAAAATTGAAATAAAATCTCACGTCCCATCTGGCCACCATTAATTAATGCTGAATATCAACAACAACAGAAAGCTTACAAACTCATGAAAACTGAACAACTCACTACTGAATGAAACATGGATCAAGACATAGATCCACCCTCATGGAGCCCTCACAATGTAGTAAGAGCCTCAAAAGAACCACCAACAGAATGTGCCCCCGGCTCAATGTCTCCCTCTCTGTCCATTTATCTCTCTCCCCCTTCCTCCCACTCCCTCTCATCTATCCTATTCCTGGTTCTGTTTTACCCCTTGTCTTTCCTTCCTCTTTCCTCTCTGCCAAAGGGAAAAGGTCTCCATCTCCAAGCCACGAAGAAAGCACTCTCCAGAGAACCACACAATCCAGCACCTTGATCATGGACTTCCCAGCTTCCATAACTGTCCATTCCCTGCTGTCTATGTCACACAGCCTATAGTACTTTGTTATGGTCACCCATAATTGGTAACAGCAAAGCTTGCATCAATACATAAATGGTGATTTAATTGTCTAAAAGTTACACCATCTCTTTGCCCAAATTATGGAACAAATATTGGCAATCCCAAAGGAAAGTTCTTATTTCACCTTATTTTTCTGTGTCCCTCACTTCTGGAGTCAAGATGAGAAGCACAGGTACAGACATCCCCTAATTCCATACTTTATACAGTCTAGGAGCATTTATGTTTGAACAAAAAACAATGTGCTAATTTGAAGGGCGCTGGATAGCATAATTAGTAAGATTAATTTTGGAATCATCTAAAACTCTTATTTTTGCTTAATATGGGTAGTGGCTTACTCCATCTAGATCTTGAGAAATACTGCCTTTCAGGTATCTAACAATTACAGCACCAGACTACTGCATTGAATGAATATTCAGAATAAATCAATGAAATACAATAGCTGTCTAAAACCATTCATTGATTTGTACTATGTGCCAAGCAGTAGGCAAGTCAAAGTGCAGAATTGCTATTTATACACTGATTATAGATTATAAAGCCAAGTCTTGAGACTAAGGTCGAGATCTGTCAACAGTAGCTCATTCTTCACAACCCTAACTTCTAACCCCTGTTTGTCATCATGTGATTTCCTTTTTTTCATTCAATTTTTATTAGAAATGTCTATCTCATAAACAAGAGGACAGTTGAAAGAAAAATTACCAGCATCTCAACATAGACTTATCTCAGCATGGTAGGTGATTTTCTTTGTTACAATTGAATTATATAGTACAGAGTTCATTTTTCATGTTGGACACAGATTTGAGCTCCGTTAGAGGTCTCTCTTTGAGACCTTCCTAATCCTGCTCACTTCATTTTGGTCCTGTTCCTTTAGAAAAACAACTATAAAATCATGTTGTATGTCAAAATCATATTCTTGAAGCCACCCCACATACCACAGGAACTCTCAACCCTTACTTTTATTTGTAACTAGTAGCACTAGGGTGATATCGGTCTATTGGAGAAACGATTATATAGTTACATGTAAGTCACTTAGGGGACTTGATCTTCAGTTTCCTCATCGATTAGGTAAGGTCAACACAATCAGTGCTAGCTGTCTTACCCAGCTGGTATGACAAACAATGCGTCCCTCCTGTGAGAGAATGATAAGGAGGAGGTAGAGAAGACAGTGAGAACAAAGTGAGGGCAGATGGCAAGCAGTCTGTTATGTGACTTTTCCTGGGGAGTCATGAATAAACATCTGTTCATCCTAGATAAGTCACTGGTGATAGACTAAGGAAAACAATAATCCTACAGGAGCCTAACTCAGTGAACCAGTGAGGTTATTGGGGTGATTCACAGGAACATGAGTGAAAAGTTTGTTACAGGAGCGTGGATCAGTCAAAAGGCATCACCCACCCAGCATGGGTGAAGACTCATAGAAGTCAGTCTTTCAGCTCCTTGGAAGACTGGCAGGCAGCTCCACCAATGAGTCTTCTCTCCGCTAGCAATCATTTACTGCTTACATAAGCTTGGTGATGGGCCTTATGAATCTTGCCTATTTCTCTGCTTCTAGAGCCTTGTAAGTTTCTACAGCTTCCTGAGCCTTATGAGCCTCCCTCCTCCCTCTAGAAGAGAGATTGTTTCAATTAGGAAGAAATAGCTATACAACACAGTCTTTGTTGATAGGCAAAGAAGAGCAACACAGAAGGAATTTCATAGCAAGACTGAGGCTCTTAGCAGTATATTCAAAGTCACAATCAGTCAAGCATAGATAAAGTGAGGCTCATATGTAAATGTAAACTCTGGAAGCAACAAGAAGATATATTTAACCTGAGTAAGAGGAGTGGAAAGAAGAAATGAAATGGCAAATGGGATAGATTAGAAAGAACTCTTGGGGATGAGCTAGAAATATAACTCCATGGTAGAGCACTTGCCTAGCACAGGTGAGTTCCTAGGTTAAATTCCTAGCAAGAACAATAACAACAATGAAAGTCTTTTAGGTTCTTATAATGTATGCCCTTCTGGGGCTTTTACAACAGTTGTGAAGATGCTGACAAGTGATCATCTGTAGTGGTGAAATTATAATTGAAAACTCCATGCTTATGTATGTATCCATTATTGTGCCTATAGCCAGGGTTTCCAGTTTGCCTGGTAAGATTTTTCTTTCTTACGTAGCGATTGTTTAAGGCTAAGGGTCCTGGATTAAATGTGACACTGTTTGCAAATATGTAGGAGAGATCCTCATCAGTACAAAAATGATAGCTATTGATAATGATTTGCTGTTTACAGAGCAGTAAATTAGAGAGGGGGTCAGGAGGTGTTAACAGGTAGAGTAGGAAAGGAAAAGATCAGAAGCACTTGGAACTTCTGAGGATGGCAAGTCCATAGAGAGGTGCCAGCATAAAGTTCCCTGAGATCTCAGAGGTGGCATATGTCCATGAGTTTTCCTCACAAATCCTGAGAGAGGAGGCAAGAGACCTGAAATGGGGTGAGGAAGTGCCAAGGACAAGTTCCTCAGCTTTCAGGATTTAGCTTTTTGACCGTTACTTACACTGATGGTTCTGGAATAAGCTGCCTGCTACTGCCATTGAAGAAACTCTCCTACTTTGCTCCTACCAGCTACCCAGTAAATACAGTTTCCAAAGAAAGTCATAGATAATGGTAAGTATTAACTGGAGATGACTCTTAGTTGGCTAGGAGTCTGCACCCACTGCTTCCACATAATACTAGCGTGAGGCAGAGAGAACTGCCAAGCAAATGCTCATCTGGTTGTGGTGAGAGACTGCTTTCCATATGGATTACATCTTTTTTTTTTTTTTATTTCAAGTTAAAGGAAGCCTTGCTCATTACGTATTCTGGAGTCACCCTGGGTAGTGGATTTGAAGACTGGCTCTTCCAGTTATTTATGTAATCCTAAGTGTACTATGGGATCTCTCTAAGCCTTGTTCTTTTTCCTTTTTCATATGTAAAGTAACTGTCTGCATAACCACTGTGAGGTATAAGTGGAGCTAAGGGCATGTGTAAGTTCCAGTTGCATGATCAATGCTGTGGTTTTTCTGTTTTCACACATTGTTCTCTTGACTAGCACACCAAAGCCTACTCCTAGAATGTAAACAGACTCTGAACAAATATGCTTCAAAATCAAATATTCATTAAGCAGAGCGATGCTGGAGCTTGGAGGAAGGGGCAAAGTATGGAAATGGACGCATAAACACCCACTTGCAATCAGTTTCAATTTGCAAATCTGTCATTCTTTCTACTCCCAAGCAACATTTGGCAAAGCTTTCTAAAAACCAGCAATAGGTTTTGAAATAAGGTCTATCTTCTAGACCTCCTGGCTCCTATCATGCCCAAGCCACCATCAAAGGACAGCAATCCTGTTAGACAGATAGCAGAATTTCAGGCTGAGCATAAAGGGCCACTCTAGGTCACACAGTGAAATCTCTGCGGACTAAAATAAGTCAAGTGACTTATTCCAAGTCCCACAGAAAGTCAGTGGCTGAGTGGGGAGCTAAATCCAAACCTCCTAATTCTTGTACAGCTTTGCAAAGAAGGTAGTATGTGAAAATGCTGAAAATTGTGCAATATCCTCCCAGTAGTACAGCACTGGCTGTACAATGGCATATATTATTCAGGGACTAACAATTGTATTTCTTCTCCCTTTGCTAAGCTCTGTTTGGCACATTGTTGGTATTGAAAATGGAGTAGCTGTAATTCACTGAGTACTCACTCTCCCTTCTGTGAGCATGCAATGTGTTCAGCCATTTGCTGGCATGTAGATTGCTCATGTTAGCAATAATCAGACTATATACCCAATCCAGATCTATAAAACAGTTGATAGCTCCTAATGGGCAAAGACAAAGGATATTGTTTTCATCTTTTCAAAGCACTTCCTATTGTTCCTGGAGCAAAAGGGATTGAGACGCTTTTCATAATGGCAGGTCTCTAAGTAATATGTCAATGAATAGCAAAATAAAAACAGGAGATATAGGGAAAGAAAAAAGGAAGAGTATTATGGAAAAAAGGAAGCATAAGGAAAGGGAGCAGGAGGAAGTAGGAGTTTAATGGGTGTCTCAGGAAGTATATTAAAGCTTATTGCCCCTTGTTCTAGAACAATAAACAATAATGTTGCACAAAAATTTATGGTAGAATGGTGTTCAGTGGGCTGCCATATAAAAAAACTTATATAATATGGAGAGATGCCTGTTTCACAACAATCATTATATTACTATCATGTAGTATCTAGTATTGTATGCATAGTTACATGAGGATATTCCTGGAAATAGCATCATCAGCCTGCTCTATCTATTGTAGGGCTGCTGGGTACCTTTTATATGTTTTCACATCCCCAGAAGACAAGCAATGTGTTTCTGCAAATTTCTTTGACCAGAAAACATGTTCTTGGACTTTTCTATCAGGAACAGTTCCTTTATACAAATTAATCAACAATAAAACTACAGTTCTATAGATAGTCTATTTATCCAAGTGCTTATGAATATATCTGTTCAAACAATCAAGTTCTTGTGCAGGTCCCCTGATCTGCCATACTGTTATACACACTTGCATGCAGCAGTAGCTTGTCCTTTGGGGAAGGGCTCTGTTGTCCACACTTCTAAATGAAGTCTCTGCCAATCTGAACACCTTTGGCTGTGAAGATCTCTGACTTGTTGGTGGGGACTTAGGAACCACAAAAAGAAATGATTCAAGTTCTTAATCATTAGGCAGCTTTGCTTGGGCATCAGTCACAGCAAGGTCTAGAACTTTTACCCCGAAGATTTAGACCTCTGCACCCATTCACACAATCACACTCGAGTTTAAACAGAAGAGAACCTTAATTAGCATCCATAAAGACAGAATGCAACACCGAGGGTTAGGAGTTAGTAGAAGCTAGCTGATAGTTATTTAGTATGAAAGTACTAAATACTACATGATAGTAATATAATAACTGTTATGCTCAAATACAAGATAAAACCAACAACACGTTATATAGTTAATGAACATAAAGTCAAACAATGCCTATATTTGGTTATTAAAAATGTAAAAAAAAATGACAATACATTCCAAGTCTGTTCAAAACCCTAAGCCATTTTCCCAGGTATTATTCAAACATTCTTAAGCAAACACAAATCAAGCTGTGGAGGATTTATGAAGAATAGATAACATTTTAGATGCCAATACATAATTGTTTTGCACTGAATGATAGAATAATTTAAAATCTCAGGAAATTATATATTCTCTGTAAATTGCATATGTTATATTATACACAAAAATAATATTTAAATGATTCTAAGGAAATGGTCTAGAACGACCCTAAGTTGGTTGATACTTAACACAAACAAACACTAGGAAACATGAAAAGATGACACCACAGGAAAACGGCGTGGAGGATAATAACAATGATGAATAGTGCATCTGGAAGAAACTTCATTCCATAGGAACTTCATTCATATCCTTTAAATGGGACTCAGACATAACTCAAATATTTTGACCTGAAGCCTTTTAACTTCAAGTGTGCATTTTAAGGGAATATGTTCATAATTTTAATGAATATATAGAGAGTGAGAATTCAGACAGGAAAGGGTATCTTTTAAACAGAGGTAGTTGTACTTTACATTGGTTGAAAAATTAAGCTACTTAAGAGCAAGATAATTGTCTCATCTATCAATGTACTCTCATCATCCAAGCACAAAACCTAACAAATTGTAGATGCTCAATCAATAGTTTTCAGTGAATGAACTGAGCACTAACTAAATGTTGGGCACTAAGCAATTGATTTATTTCGTTTTATTTTAATATTAAAAATTCTAGGAACTACCTTGTTTCATTATCCACATTTTTCAGATTAGGAAAACAATGTCTAATATTATAGAGGTATTTAACGAACATTATAAAGTATATATTAAGTCAGGGACTTAAACTCTTGGCATCTTGAGTCCAAAGCTAATATTCTAGTATATTTTACCTTCGTATTTTCTTCCACTTAGAAATCTAGATACCTGTTTGAGTTCTACACACTACAAGCATTTCTGATACCTCATACCAGACCTTTAAATAAACAACACGGCCTCTGAGCATTTTGAATCCTATACACATGATATTTTTATAGTCATTAATAAACTATGCCTTTAAAGCAGTGACACATTTTGTTCTATTAGCATTAACAGTTTACCATGAGCCTATCAGGCACTGTACTCTGCAGGATTTTTGTTATTTTAGTTAATTTTTGCAGCACTATAAAAATGACGTAGGTGTTACTGTAATTCCTATTTTGCAGATGAGAAAATTAAGGTTTGAAATAGTGAAGTAACTTACCTTAGCAAATTTTCAGCAGGTGATAGAAATAAGTTCTGAACCTACACTTGTCTTATCCAGGGCCTATTGTGTGACTCATTCAAAAGTTCACTTTAGTGACAAACCAGGCAAATTGACCTAACAGAACTTCCTCCCACCTTAGCAAGCACCGTCCAGGGCCTGCACAAATATAACTCCCCCCTTGGGCTCTGCAATTGACTTTGCTTCCACATTCAATCCAATCTCTACTTCCTCTGATTTTTACACACACACACACACACACACACACACACACACACACAGAGGAATATATCCTTTGACACAGTTCTCAGTATCATCCGTAGAAGCTGGAAAGGGTTGTTAATCTGAAGTCCCGGACTGGTCTCTGGCTTTTCTGATACAATCTTCCTCATTCTGTTTGACTAGACTAGAGGCTCCCATAGTGACATGCTTAGGTGCACTGGCTTTGGCTTTGATCTCTGCTGGAACTGTAGTGTGGCTGCAGTGACACAGGAAAGGCACTGCTTTTAAAAACTTAACTTTTATTCTTTTGCTTTTCTAACTACTAAACATAGAGTACATTTAGTGGTGAGAGATTAGAAAATGCACATAAGCAAAATGGACAAAAAGTGAAATTTCATCATTCAGCTACCTAGAGAGAACCTTTGATGACAGTTTAACAGTTCAGTGCACTTCCTTTCAGACAGGTTCTAAGTATACAGGCTTTTATTCCCTATCCATTAAGGCTCAAACTGTTTAAAGTAATTTGTAAACTGCCTTTCTTGGGAAAATGCAGAGCAAACATTTTTTTATTAAATTTTCTATTCATTTTACATGCCAACCACAGATCCTCCTCTCCTCCCTCCTCCCACCCCCCACCAGCCTTCTCCCCCAACCCACCTCCCCTTCCCACCTCCTCCAAGGCAAGGTCTCCCACGGGGAGTCAGCAGAGCCTGGTACATTCAGTTGAAGCAGATCTAAGCCCCTCCTCCCTGCACCAAGGCTGCACAAGGTCTCACCATAGGCACTAGGTTCCAAAAAGCCAGCTCATGCACCAGGGATAGATCCTGATCCTACTGCCTGGGGGCCCCCCAGACAGTTCAAGCTAAACAACTGTTTCGCCTAGTCCAGTACCATGGGGGCTCCACATAATTGGTCCACAGTTCATGCATTTCCATTAGTTTGGCTGGCCATCTCTGTACATTTTCCCATCATGATCTCAATGTCCCTTGCTCATAGAATTCCTTCTCTCTCATCGACTGGACTCCTGGAGCTTGACCTGGCACCTGGCCGTGGATCTCTGAATCTGCTTCCATCAGTCACTGGATGGGGGCTCTATGATGACAGTTAGGGTATTCAGCCATCTGATCACCAGAGTAGGCTAGTTCAGGAACCTTCTCAACTATTGCCAGTAGTCTAAGGTGGGGTCATTTTTGTGGATTCTTGGGAACTTCCCTAGCACTCTGTTTCTCCCTATTCCCATGATGTCTTCATTTATCATGCTATCTCTTTCCTTGCTCTCCCACTCTGTCCCTGTTCCAGCTTGAAACTCTCACTCCCCTATGTTCTCATCCCCCATCCCTTGCCCTCCATTACTCTCCTCACCCCCAGTTTTCTCATGTAGATCTCATCTATTTTTCTTTCGCTAGGTGATCCACATGTCCTTCCTAGGGTCCTCTCTGCTAGCTAGCCTCCCTGGAGCCGTGGGTTGCAGTCTGGTTATCCTTTGCTTTACATCTAGTATCCACTTATGAGTGAGTACTTACTATGTTAGTAAAGCACTGAAACTATTTAAATGTTCAATTATAAGTCAACTGGATTTTATGATAGACTATGATGGAGTCATTTTAAAATTGTCTAAGAACATATTCAGTGCAGTTGTAAAATGTTTGCTATGCATTATTCATAATAGCCAGAACCTAGAAACAACCTAGATGCCCCTCAACCAAGGAATGGATAAAGAAAATATGGTTCATTTACACAATGACATCAGGAAATTTGCAGGCAAATGGCTGGAACTAGAAAATATCATTCTGAGTGAGGCAACCCAGATCCAGAAAGACAAACATGGTATGTACTCACTCATAAGTGGATATTAGCCATAAAATAAAGGATAATCATGCTACAATCCACAGACCCAAAGAAGCTAAATAACAAGAAGGGCTCAAGTGGGAATGTGTGAATCCCACTGTGAAGGAGAAATAAAATGGACATTGCTAGTGGACAGGGGGAGGGGGATGAGCAAGGGGGTGGAGATGGAACCAAGTTGCAGGAGGATGGAGGGAGAGAGTACTGGGAAGACAACTGTAATCTGGGGCATCTCTGGGATGAGCTAGAAACCTAGAACAATGGAAACTCCCAGGAATCTATGAAGGTGACCCTAGCTAAGACTCCTAGCAATAGCGAATATGGAGCCTGAACCAACCATCTCCTGTAACCTGGAAAGACTTCCAGGGGAGGGTCTAGGACACTAACCCAGCCACAAACCCTCCAACCTACAATATGTGCTGGGGTAAAGATGGCACAGAAATTGTGACTGTGACCAATTAATGACTGGCCCACCTGGAGGCCCATACCCTGAGAGGGAACTTACCTGAGGGCCAGGAGCCAGAGGCAGGATACCCCAGAGACCTATGATAGAACAACCAAACACGAATGGCAAAAAAGGCAATGAAATGATTCCTAAAGATATTCTGCTATACTCATAGATTGGTGCCTAGCCCAACTGTCATCAGAGAGGCTTCATTCAGCAACTGATAGAAACAGATCAGTGGAAGCAGAGACCCACAACCAAACATTAGGCAGAGCCCATGGAATCCTGTGGAATAGGGGGAGGAAGGATTGTAGGAACCAATGGGGTCAAGGGTTCCACAAGAAAACCCATAGAACCAACTAACCTGGACTCATAGGAGCTCACAGAGACTGAACTGACAACCAGGGAGCCTACATGGGACTAACCTAGGCCCTATGCATATATGTGTTACAGTTGTGTAACTGGGTCTTCTTGTGGGACTCCTAACAGTGAAAGCAGGGGCTGACTCTGATTCTGTTGCCTACTTTGGGGACCAATTCCTCCTAAGGAGTGCCTCATCCAGCCTTAATAGAAGAGGAGGTGCCTAGTCTCATTGCAACTTGATATACCATGGCTGGGTGGTACCCATGGGAGGTCCACCTGTATCTGAAAAGAAACAGAGGAGGAGTGGATGGAGTGGGGGAACTAAAAGGAGAGGAGAGAAGGGAAACTTTGGTTGAGATGTAAAATCGAAAAAACAAATAAACAAAAGAAAAAAAGAAAGTACTTGGGTATATTATATACACGTAATTATGTATGCAAAGACTTTTCTGGAAGCATATATATACATACATATATGCATACATATATGTGTGTGTTTGTGTGTGTATACAAAATAGCAAACTGTAAGCAATTGTTTACATAGGGAAATATAAAACAAGTGATAGGGGTAAGTTTTTTTGTATTTTATACCCATTGAAATGATGGAATATTTTGCCTGATGCAATATATACACATATAAATACTATGGAGGTTAAAAAAAAACTTGTCACTAATATTTTTCATATTGATGGTAGGTGACTTTTCAACATGTTGGAGAAGGAAAGCCAGGGTGAAGTTACCCTGAAACTTAATGTCAGCAATGGTGATAGATAACATTGTGTCAGGAAAAGTCCCATGGGGAGTCAAGTCCCCATGGGGAGGTCTAAAAGACAAGCTGGCTACCCTAGTGCAGAGTTGCTGAAGGCCGTGTCTCCAGAAATGACCTATTGCAAACTATAGCACTGAAGACGAGAAAAAGGGTTTCAATTCTTTTTTCTAGACACAGTGGTTTCTCAGCTGTGCTTTCTAGCATACTTAAAGGTTGATGAAAGGACATCAAGGCGCTAAGAGTTTGGCTGTCATGTTACTCAAAGCAGATTCCCTTCAAAAATGAAATCATGGTCAAAATATATGTAAAAACATCACAATCATTCATAATTATATAGTTCACTGGTATCAACAAAAAAGATTCACTTTTAACTTGATTTATATGTCATAGCTCCAGAGTTAAAAGACATTTGATAACTAGTGATCTCAACACAGTGCTTCCTGACTTTCCTAGGACATGGCAGATGGAAAGCGATAATGTTTATGTGGCACACTGCAGTCAAATTGTAAGTTTACTCATGGCCAGAAGCAAAGACTGTTCACGGACTCTAGCTGCCCCAGTAGCTACCAGACCACCTAGAAAGATCAAGAGCTCCGCACATCTGTAACTAGCTCCGAGCACATCAGTATGCCATAGTCGCTCAGCTGGAAAGCCTAGTTCAAAGAAATAAAGGAACCAACTCCCCAAGCAAAAGTTAAAATAAAAATGCCAGCATGAGTACCCTATCATAAATGACTTGTGATTGGCAAAAGCAGGAAAAGGAGAAGGGCATAAAGAGCCTTGGGAACTAACTGATGGAAAGACAGCTAGAAGTCCCTTACATAACTCAATCAGAAGACAGGTACATGGGCATTGGCTACTATGTTTTACAGTAGGCTGTTTGATCCAGCATGTTAGTCTGAGTAAAACCTAATTTAAAATCTTCATCTACCTTTGCTTTCATGCATTTGAGTCAAGATACAAGTGTTTCTGGGTTTGAGCACAAAATTAGGTCCCTGAAGAATCTCATTTCTCCTTAAAGGATGACACCTGTCTGTTTATGAGTAGTTGGTTCATTCGAGTCAGGAAAAGGATGTAGTCAAAAGTACTGAGCACTTGACATTGGATAACCAGTTGGTGTTTTCTTTCCTATTTCTCCCACTTTCAGCATTCCTTAGTCGACTGTAGTTCATTGTGTAGGCTTGAGGACAGCTGAGATATACATAGAGGTATAGGACAACAATTAATGAAAAAAGAGCCTGTGAATTTGAAAGAGCACAAGGAGGGGTATATGGGAGGCTTTTGAGGGAGAAAAGGGAAAAGGGAAATGATGTAACTATAGTCTCACTAAATAAGTGTGATCAGTTTTGAAAGTACTAAGCCAATCAATTATCACAGAAGCAATTACTAAGTATCAGACTACATATCCTTCTTTCCAAATACTAAGTTTCTTAGAAAATAAGGGATTTAGAAGATGACCCTGAAGAAAATCGTCTATAAACAGTAAGCCAAGGAAAATAGAAGGCTAGATTTATAACATTGAAAAGTTGAAGCCAGACTGAGCCCCTAAAGATTTGAAGGCTCTGTAATCATTCCTCAGTCTCCCTCCCTCCCTCTCCTTCCCCCTGTTCTCTCTCCTCCTTCTCCGCTTCTCTCTCTGTTTTTCCTTCTTTCATGCCTTCCTTCCTTTCTTCCCCTCTCTTTTCTTTATGAGCATTTACTGTGTGTTAGGACTTTTACATGCTTTATTTCCTTTAATCTAGAGGATCAAATAAGTTAAGCCATATAAAGCAACACAATCAGTATCAAATACATAGAAGACATGCAATAACTATGAGGCAAACCAGACAAAAATATCTGAGGCTATAATTAATGCTCAACATTCAGGTCAATTGATGCACAGACAGATGAAATGATTTCTAAATGCTGAATTCAAGAGTTAATGGTAAACCTGGGACATAGGTATTTTGATCCCAAATAATTATACAGTTATTATGTCCTTACCACCATCAAGCTAAACCATCAATGGATGAGTGTGGTCATGTGTGTCAGCACCTACTCCTTTTAAAACATTTTAAATACAGGCTTGACTAGGTCTCAGACTCTGTCTGTACTCAAAATACCTCTTGTCTAAGCTAACAGTTCTCAATAAATAGCATATATGAAATGATCTAGAATTAGAGCTGGAACTACAGCTATAAGTTTGTCCCAAAACATCCAATACACTTTTCTGTGCCATATCTCTATTAATTCAATTCAAGCAGCCTCATGAGAAATCTAGCATAAATTAACATACACATTGTATCATAAAAATAGTTGATAGACACTCTGTTTGAGGAATAGATCTAGAAAACAATGCCTATACTAAGGCCTGAAGACTGTACTATAATTCTACTTGGGATTTAAGGAAGAGAATAGGAGTAGGTAGTGTGAATGATATTACCTTCTATTCCAATACATTGTATCAGATTAGACAGATCTTATTGGAAGGCATATAAAAGCAGTTATCCTTGATATATGAAGAGATAGCAAGGACACTGTTTTTCCATTTTCACTGTGTCTCATCCTTTGAAACTAAGAATAACTTGTGGAGAGAAAAAGCCATGAAAGAGAAATAAAAACAAAAGTGGATTTGCATAAGGGATAAACACAGAAAAGAAAAATAAACAAAGAAATTCTGTTTTGAACTGTCACTGAGAATAACCACTTACTGAGTTTCTATGGGACAGAAGTGTGTGTATGTGCGTGTGTGTGTGTGTGTGTGTGTGTGTGTGCATGTGTGTGCGCATGCGTGTGTGTGTGTGTGTGTGTGTGTGTTTCTGTGTCTATGTGTGTCTGTGTTTAATATCTCTGTGACTCTGAACAAGTGATCAAATTATATAAAGCACTTAAAAAGGACTTGATTCCCCATAGTTCCTGGAACACTCCGGGAATTCTAGAGCAGACACAGAACTTGCACACACACACACACACACACACACACACACACACACACACCATAATAATTAATATTATGAAGAGAAAATGGACTAATAGAAAGAACTATGAAACTATAAGACAAACAAAATAGTACTCAATGTAGCAGGAATCTTAAAAGTTCTTATTAATAAAATCAAACCCGGGGCCAGTTATTAGGGTGAACACTGGAAGATCAGAGAGACAGAACAAGTCACAGCTAACCTCACCTGGCTAACTTCTCAGCTGCTCTTGTTTCCTCAGAATGGAAGCTTCTGTGTCCTCATCCCAATAGCTTTCAGCTGAACTGCTGCTAGAAGCCTGAAAGCTTAACCAGCCAAATGCTTCTAGTTTCTGGTCCTCACGCCTTATATATTTTTCTGCTTTCTACTACCACTCCCTGGGATTAAAGGCTCGCTTTCTGGGATTAAAGGCGTGAGTCACCATGCTTGGTTGTATCCTTGAACACATGGATTTCTGCCCCTGGAATGCTAGGATTAAAGGCGTGTGCTACCACTGCCTAACTTCTATGTTTAATATTGCGACTGTTCTGTCTCTGACCCCAGATAAGTTTATTAGGGTACACAATATTTTGGGGAACACAATACCACCACAACTCAAATTGATTGATTTCAGGTCCTTCAGTACAGCTGGAGTTTGGGGACACACGGGAATGATGAGCAACGAGACTGGGTAAAGAGCAAGTAAGGGCTGGGTGCAATAAAAGGAGGTTTTATGGACTATAAGGTAGGCCTTGGCCCCTGCTGCTCATGAAACCTCAGCCCGTGCTCCTCCTCATGAAATCTCAACTCTATTGAAGGAAAAGCACTTTGACTCTTTTCTCCAACCTGCAATGTTATAGAGGAAAAGGAACGAGGTAGCCAGCACTAATTTCAGTATTCATGAATACATTTCAACAATATTTTTCAGCACTATATTTTAACAACATGAATATAACAGATTATTGTCACTTACTTAAATTTGTAATTGAAATATTGGGGGTGGAGCCATCATGCAGTGTACATTCTATCTAAATTACACAGTGATTCCAAAAGAATAAAAACTATGCAAATTTAATGAGCTGTATGATGAAGCTTACATAATAGACAATAAAGAAACAAATGGAAAATATCCATTATGCTCCTTTTCTCTGAAATTCCTCCCATCAGCTATGGATGAAAACAATTGGCCAGAAGACATGGAAGCTCTCGGCACAGAAGTTTTCTATGAGGTTGGACTTGGATAATGACATGGAGAACAGGTAAGGTGTCCCTCGTGTGGGATGCTGTCAGGTTTCATGTATAGGGTTCTCTAGTTGCCTCTGATTTGTGCAAGCAGGCAGTTAACTGCAAAGAAAGTGACAGAAGCAACTGGAATGGGCCTTTGCAGAGAGAGACTTACTGAAACCACTTGAGAGCAAGGACTGACAAGGCAAGAAGTATACACTTCAAGGAGGAAAGAAGAAAGGGAGCTTATGATTACAAACTGAAAAGCAGAGTGCTCTGGAAGCCAGAGAGGAGGAGGATGTTAAAAGAATGGGTAAGGCAACAAGATCAACTAAGAGCAAAAGACTATGAAAAGGGGGATGAAAGACCATGTCAGCACTTCTCTGGAGAGTTTTACTATAAGGACTATGCAAAGAGCAAAGAAACTTTGATACACTTAGAGGAAATAAAGTCATCTTCAAGGAACAAGTAGCTCTTATGTTGCATTCAAAAAGGCCCCAAGTAGAGAAGCTGTCAGACACACTTCACTATGACTCAACATTCTCAGTCTTAGGAGGCAGACTTTGGAAACATGAAGTGTTACAAAAGTTGAATTACAAGAAAATGTTTTTGCAGAAATATCTGATTGTGTTAGAGAAACAATGGCCCTTTCAGTCAGAGATTCATCTCCCCTATCTTTAGCTGGTTCAGTATTGTGGGACTAATTAAAATATTCACTAAACTGCAGCGTTTGAAGAGTGAAGACCAGGCATTGAGCTTGCTAATTACTGATGAAATAAATGATTTTCTAAACTGTTAAGGTTTGGTAGTGCAAAATTCCTTATAGGCTTGTCTGCTTAAAAACTTGGTCCTCAGCTGAGGATAATGTTTTAGGACATTGTAGGACTACTTAGGAAATAGGGTCTTACTGGAGGGAGTGGGATACAAGGAGCAGGTCTTGCAATTTATAGCCCAACCTGGTTCTGGCCCAAATTCACTGTTTTCTGACTGGCCATGACACAAGTAAGCAGCTTTTTTTTTCCTACTGTCATAGCTATAAACAGCATGCATACTGTCACACCTTCCCCACCATACTGGAATATACCCTCCCAAACTATACGCCAAAATAAATAGTTTCCCTCTTGGTTTGTTATTTTGTGTGTGTGTGTGTGTGTGTGTGTGTGTGTGTGTGTGTGTGTACTTATTTTATCACAGTTATAAGAAAGGCAGCTACATTAAAAAAAACAGGAAATATTAAGTGAACATGCTAGTTTCTCCAGTGTCTAGCCAGATGAGTCCACATGATCATCCCCCCAACTCCACACATTCTTTCCAGTGCCCCTAGAATCTAGCCTGGATCCCATACACAGTGTTCTGGCCTAGTCTGGCCAACCCTGACTGCACCACAATCAACCTCCAGTCTTCCAAGAGTAACTGCTCTGCCTGCTCCGGACCCAGACCCACAGGTTCATCCCATGCCTCATCTAACCTCTCCTCCCAGACAGATCTTGCGCATCCTTCTCCAGGGTCTAGATGAGGACTCCACCTAGCCCTATGCTTCACATACAATTTCAAACCCCCAGGTCTATCCCCAAACTCTAGGTATGGACAAGGATGCACACCCTGCCAACTGACCCATTACCCTATGTCCATCTGAGACCTACCCAACCTACCACACATTCTTTCTGGCCTAGATCTTGTCACAAAAATACAAACAGGAGAAATCAAGACAATATCTCCAACCTCAAAACTCACCAATCCTGAAGAATTGTTTGCCAATCAGAATTACCTAGATGAATTCCAGAACACAGAATTTAAAAGAGCAATCATAAACTACATCAAAGAATTCAAATAAATTAAAGAAGACATGAAGAAAAAGCTCAGTGAACTTAGGAAGAAAGAGAATAAAAGACCCGAGTGAGTGATACCCAATAAATCACACATAAGGCTTATGTAAATGACAAAGACAATTAAAGGAGCTCCAGATTAAATTCAATGAATAGAAGCATTTAAAAGGACTCAAACTGAAGAGAAAATAGAATTGAAAAACCCAACAACCCAATTAGAAAACTTTCGCCTTGTAAGTAGAATGATCAAGCAGAAGATCAATATTAGAACTTGAAGATAAAGTAGAGGGTCTAAACCAAATAAGCAAAGAATATGAAATAAAATTTGAAACACAGGAACAGAACATATCGGAAATGTGAGATATCATGAAAAGTCCAAATTTCAAGTTATAGGCATAGATGAGGGAGAAGAATCTCACATCAATGATGTAGACCATATCTTCAACAAGATCATAGAAGAAATTTTCCCAGACTGAGGAAAGACATATTCATACAGATACAAGAAGCACATGGAACACAAAATAAACAAGATCAGAATAGAAACTCCCCATGGCATATTATTGGTAAAGCACTAAGTATTCAGAACAACAACAACAAAATGAGTATTAAAAACTGTAAGAGAACAACCACACATCATATACAAAGGAAAACTTGTGAAAATAACAGTTGATTTATCACTGGAAACTTGGAAAGCCAGAAGAGCATAGGACAATGCATTCCAAGTTCTAAAAGACTATGATGGTCAACCTAGACTAATATACCCAGAAAAATTATCTGACACAGTTTGGGAAGGAAAAACAACTTTTCACAATATAAACAGCCTAAAAAATTTATATACAACAACCCAAATCTACATAAAATGCGTGAAACAATATTTGTGTCTAAAGAGAGAAATGAGTTAGAGCAAATATCTGCAGAAAAGAAAAGGAAAAAAACCCATAATGCTTAAAACACAAAGTATGACCAAGAACATAAACATTTTCAAAATCAAACAACACAGTGATTGAACTCAACACACACCTTTCATTAACTTTAAATAGTGATTGCCTCAATTCTCCAATCAAAAGACACAGGGTAGGCTGGACTGTTGATTTCTTCCTTCCTTCAGATGCTTTTATGGCACCTTCTAGTATCATGAATGCTAGTCCTCAGTGAGGAGTCTTTCAGGTCAGATTCAGGCTAGAAGACCCTTAGACCCTGTGTCTGAAAGTGTGTGATTTTTTCAGCAGCAGGGACTGGACTTCCATATCTGCAGGAGAAGGGGCTTGTAAACAAAAGAAATCGCAATAGCCTATAATCTTTTGGGACTCTCTTGGACCAACAAAAGAGGACTTCTCACACTTGGTGTTAGGGCTTTTTTGTTCGACGGTCTATGGCTCTTGGAGGGAGCATTATCAGCCAAGATGGTGGCATGATAAACCTAAGCATGCAGTAATGGTATGAACACCATGAAGGTACCCAAAAATTCTCTAATTAGACTCAAGACCTGATCGACAAGAAGGAAATCATGCATGGTACTGGTAACTGAGGCAATTCCCCTCATGGGTCTAGGGAAGTCATGGGTCTTGGAGAAGAACCTACAACAACCACTTTACTAAATCAGCATAATCCCTAACTACATTCTAAACATTTGTCCTTATCCCTAATACCAGAAAGTGTAGTCCACATCCCTCATCATGGAAACTATCTTTACAACAGAGGGAAACCATTACAGAAAAAAACAACCAATCAAAACACAGAGTTGTGGAGTCCAGTCCCAACTAATTAATCTACAGTATAACTACATACCTAAGGCTCAAGGATCATTACAAAAGAGCAGACAGAAATACTGTAAGAGGTAGAGAAACAAGGAGTTTGCTCTGACAATGTATATCCAGAAATGTCAGAAGCTACACCCAGGACTCTCACCAACATGGCTGACTGAACATGACTTGAACAAGAATGACAGCAATAGACATGCTAATGTTGACAGAGGAAAACTCATAAGGCCTTAATCCTAAACAGAGTGCTACAAACAACTAAGAAATGCTGAGAACAGGAGAAATGGTCCTCCCCATGGAAGAGTATAGCATACCAGTTGATGATCCATTACCAGATAGTCATCCCCAAAACATATATCCAAGTAACATTACATAGACTGAGCAGGATACAAATATTTGAGAGACAGCAAGAGAGGGTGTACGAGGGTTTGGAGGGAAAAAAGGAAAAGGAAAAATTGTGAAACTATATTATAATCTTAAAAAATTAAAAAGAAAAGGAACATACTACATGTTCTTGGAAAATTAAGACTAATTCAAAACATTGGCATTCATAGCTGTGTAATATAATTAACTGCATGCCCCAAAGCAGGCATGATTCTTGCAAGTGACCTAATGTTTAGATGATACCTTGGAAAAGTGTTTCTCATTCTTAGATTCAGGCATCAACAAATAGTTTACAGCAGATAAAGATGGCAGGTAATTATATCTTTGCAATAGCTCACTAAAAGATTATGGATCCTTTAAAAATCCAAATAGATAATGGATATTCCCTTCAGTAGAGTTGGCAGCTAAAGGGCAAGAATTATGCGCAAGCCAAAATGGAATAAATGAGGAACATGTGTCTACTAGTAGATCTAATGTTTTCAGAATTGGCTGTATATCTAGAGAATCAAGGCCCATAATGGAGATCCCCATCTGACTCAGCCAGCCATAGAAATGAAGATGAAAGCACTCCTAAGAGAAGGCCTGGCTTGGCACATCTATCTTTCCAACCATTTTGTCCGCATAGAGAATAATGGCCATCTTTGACATTATCTTTGAATTCCAGAGAATGTGATCCCTAAGAAGATTAAAGACCTGCCTGAGGTCCACAGCTCCTTGTCCTTTGAATCTCTGCAGTGTGTCTGTGTTGCTTTAAGCAATTCTTTGGACAGATGCTTTCATAAGCACAGTAGGAAGAGCAAAGGGCTCTCTTTACACAACGGATATGTTCTTGGGAAGTTACATGTAAGTCACAGACTAAAAGCCAGGGAGTAGTGCACAGTCAGTTCTGCTAAAAGAATGTTTACATCTATCAGTATGGCTCTTTTTAAAAAACCATGTTCACAGAAACTATGTAACATATTTTATTTAATTTTTTGTCTTTTTTATTTTTTATTTTATTTTTATTATTAAGAAATTTTCTATCCATTTTACATACCAACCACAGATCCTCCTCTCCTCCCTCCTCCTACCCCCAACCTTCCTCCCCAATCCACCCCCCATTCCCATCTCCTCCAAGGCAAGTCAGCAGAGCCTGGTACATTCAGCTGAGGCAGGTCCAAGCCCCTCCTCCCTGCACCAAGCCTGAGCAAGGTGTCCCACCATAGGCACTGGGCTCCAAAAAGCTCGCTCATGCACCAGGGACAGATTCGAATCCCACTGCCTGGGGACATCCCTAAATAGTTCAAGCTAAACAACTGTCTCACCTATCCAGAGGGCCTAGTACAGTCTCATGGGGGCTCTACAGCTATTGGTCCACAGTTCATGAGTTTCCACTAGTTTGGGCAGATGTCTCTGTACATTTTCCCATTATTATCTTGATGTCCCTTGCTCATAACCCACAGAATGGGAAAATAATCTTCACCAACCCCATATCTGACAGAGGACTAATCTCCAAAATATATAAAGAATTCAATAAACTAGACAGCAAAATACCAAACAGTCCAATTAAAAATGGGCTATAGAGCTAAACAGAGAATTCTCAACAGAAGAATATCAAATGGCCAAAAGACATTTAAGGAATTGCTCAACATCCTTAGTCATCAGGGAAATGCAAATCAAAATGACTCTGAGATACCATCTTACATCTGTCAGAATGGCTAAGATCAAAAACACTGATGACAGCTTATGTTGGAGAGGATGTGGAGCAAGGGGAACACTCCTCCACTGTTGGTGGGAGTGCAAACTTGTACAGCCAATTTGGAAATCAGTATGGTGGTTTCTCAGAAAACTGGGAATCAATCTACCTCAAGACTCAGCTATACCAATCTTGGGCATATGCCCAAGGAATGCTCAGTCATAGCATAAGGGCACACACTCAACTATGTTCATAGCAGCATTTATTTATAATAGCCAGAACCTGGAAACAATCTAGATGCCCCTCAACTGAAGAATGGATAAAGAAAATGTGGCACATATACACAATGGAGTACTACTCATCAGGGAAAAACAATGACAGCATGAAATTTGCAGGCAAATGGATGGAACTAGAAAATATCATTCTGAGTGAGGTAACCCAGACTCAGAAGGACAAACATGGTATGTACTCACTCATAAGTGGATACTAGATGTAGAGCAATGGATAACCAGACTACAACCCACAGCTCCAGAGAAGCTAGCTAACAAATAAGACCCTAAGAGGGATTCACAGATTTCCCAATGAAGGAGAAGTAGATGATATCCACATTAGCAAACTGGGAGTGGGGGGGGGCGGATAATGGAGGGCAAGTGATAGGGGATGAGAACATAAGGGAACAGGAGGTTCGAGCTGAACAGGGACAGAGTAGGAAAGCAAGGAAAGAGATATGATAAATGAAGACATCATGGGAACAAGGAGTAACATATTTTATATGTTTATATTTTTCTTAGCAACCACTCCATACACATATCCCCTCTTACACGCACAAAGATGGACTGAGCTATTTTACTATAGATTTGTGAAGAAATATTTAAGTTCCTTCACAACTCATTAAGAAAACAAACACCACATTCTTATGAGGTTTTGATAGTATTTTCTAAAAATTCAGTTCAGGAAAATTTCAACTTATTTGGTTTTATAAATCAGATTTTCTACTAAATCCTGTTTAAAGGAAATATGTAGACAAGACATCATGTTTTGATTTTTCTAATAGTAATCACCACATTTCATGGAGTGGTCAATTCAGTATTTTTTCAGGTATTCTTGGAAATGGAGGCACACAGATATTCAATGTGGGGAAGAAGAGAAAAGAAACCCTTGCTCAGCCAGGCAGTGGTGGCGCACGCCTTTAATACCAGCACTCAGGAGGCAGAGCCAGGCGGATCTCTGTGAGTTCGAGGCCAGCCTGGCCTACCAAATGAGTTCCAGGAAAAGGCGCAAAGCTACACAGAGAAACCCTGTCTCAAAAAACCAAAAAAAAAAAAAAAAAAAAAAGAAAGAAAGAAAGAAAGAAAGAAACCCTTGCACCCTTGCTCTCCTAGTGGTTACCCAGCACTGTCATGTCTCCTAACTTGGAGAAAGTTTTTCTATGAGAAGGTAACTGAACAGTGGACTACACATACTTTCTGTTCTTAAATGGCAAGAAACAGTACAAAAGCAGAGGATAGCGAACGAAGACTCTTCTACCGTTTTGGCTTCCTTAGGTGAGAAAATAATTCTGCTGTGGACACCTCCCTGGATCTTTACTTGGCAGAGTGTGGAGGCATCAGAACTAACACGCAGATTTGGATATTTTCAGAGACTTGAACAGGAGAAAGAGCATGGAGAATCCAGGGAAAAACCACATTCACTCCAGAGCTTATTGACAAGATTAATTGCCTCATAACTGCTTTAATAAAATGACTTCAAGCATATTGCAACTATAATTATCCATAATACTCCTAATAAATTCAATTTCTCCAGAAATTGCCCTGCTGCAACTGGGGAGTGTAGGAGCAGTAGGGGGAGGAGGCCATTCTGCTCTTAGGAGGGTAGGGAGGAGAGAAGGAGGAGAGGTGGTTGGAGGAACTAGACAGTTTCTAATTAGTTCAAGCATGTAGGGCCGGGTGGTATTTATTCTGGTTTTCACTTTGTGATGGTTCATATTGATCTCCATGTCAACTGATTTGCAGGTCAAGGTTTCTGTTTAAAAGAATTTTTAAAATGACTATCACTTCCTTTTTTTTTCTCCTGACCATAGCTCCAGTATGTGTTTTTATATACAAATATACTTATGTATGCATGAATTTATTTCCAGTCCTCTTCAATATGTATATTCTATTTCTCATTCTGGCCAAACTACTCCTGATTAAACTGAAAGCAGCGAAACACTGTTCTGTGATAATTCCCACACTTGCTTCACCGTGCTATTGGGGTCACAATCTACCACTAGCACCATCATGCCACCTGCCTAAGGGTTACTTAGGGCACATTTCCAATGTTTCCACTTCTTTGCTCCCAGAGGCAGAAATGCTCAGAGATGGACACCCTCTTCTTTATGAGGAACATTTCTAGCTTGGGTCCTAGTCCCACAAACTTCTGCTATGCCCTTGCTGTCATACTAGAAGGACAATGACAAAGCACTATAGTTTATACTGAAGTCAGAATGAGCCTAGACCTCTCAATGGTCATAATTTTTTGTGCCAAATCATTTGATTTCCTCAAATGTCAATTCCTCTTAATGTCATTTTTTTGTCTCTGAAAATACTAATTCAATAACACAATTTGTACCTTCTACTTCACAGGAAGATACAGTGAGATATAAAAGAAAAGGACAAATACTTGCAGAGGGCTTTGACTATTTCATACCTATTTTCTGATTCTGAAATAATTCTGTGTTAAATATTCTGCTACCAGCCAACTAAAATGCATAGACATGGATACATCTTATACAATAGATACATCTTCAAAACAACTTGTACACCTAAGGCTAATGGACCATTGCAGAGAAGGAGGGCGGTGAAGATTGTTAAGAGCCAGAGGAACTGGAAGTTTGCTGTGAGACTGTGTCTCCTAGAAATGTCAAAAGCTACACCCATGAACCTCTTAAATATTACTACCTAAACATGACATGGACAAGGACAATACCAATAGACATGCTTGTATGGATGAAAGGCCTCATCTCTATAAAAAACACAGGCAACTGAGCAGGGCTGAGAGTGGGAGAAATAGTCTTCTTGGGAAGAGCACACCAATTGGTTATCCAATACTAATGGCTACAACTGAAAACACGCATATGAGTAACATTATACAAACTGAACGGGTTGTATTTATGTGTTTAGGAATACATATTGTGGTGGTTTGAATGAGAATGATTCCATAGGCCCATATATTTGAATGCTTGATCTGCAGTTGATGGAACTATTTGGGAAGGATTATGAGGTGTCTCCTTGTTGGAGAAGGTATATCACTGGGAATGGGCTTCAAGGTTCCAAAAGCCCAGATCATTCCCTGTTAGATCTATCTCTTTCTCTTTCTCTCTCTCCCCTTCCTTTCTCCTCCCCTCTCTCTCACTCTCTCTGCCTCATGCTTCTGGATCAGATGTAAGCTCTGGGCTACTGCTCCAGTGTGATGCCAGCCTGCCTGCTGCCATGCTCCAGTCATAGTGATCATGGACTGTAAATCTCTGGAACTGTGAGCCCCCAAATTAAATGCTTTATTTTATAAGTTTCCTTGGTCATGCTATTTTGTCATAGAAATAGAAAATGAACTAAAGCATATATGAATATAAGAATACATATATTCATGTAACAAAGCAAAAGGAAGTCATGAATTTGAAAGAAAGGAAGGGGTATATGGGAGAATCTGAAGTGAAGAGGGAGAAGGGGGAAATAATGTAATTACATTTTAATCTCAAAAACTAAAAAAAAATTAAAAAAAAACTATTAAGTTAATTAAGCCAGGTACAGAAAATAATTATTGTGCTTTTCTATTCACAGCATAAGTTGAAAAACTGAGTATTAGTAAAGATCAACTCTGTGTCCAAGGTTATCAGCTTGAATCCATCAGCAGTACTGCATTACTGTGACTCTAGTGGGCTTTGTCTTTTATGAAATCCACGCTATAATTTAACAGTTATTACAAGACTTTAAGAGGTGAGACCAGGTGATATTTTTCAGACATGCTTTGTGATTTGCCATCATAAATGCACTAAATCTTTTCATTCTATTAAGGAATTGATAGATGTGTTAATCGGCTTTTCAGTTATTTGACAAGATGCCTCAAATAATCAACTAAAAAGGAGGCAAGATCCATTTAGGGAATGAGATGGAGGAAGACAGAAAGAAGATAGACACAGAGAGACAGAGACAGAGAGACAAAGACAGAGAGAGAGAGTGAGAGAGAGAGAGAGATCCTCATCTCCTTCAAATGCACACTTCAAATGACCTAATGTCTTCCTTTAAGATCCTACCTCCTACAGGCTCTGTTGTACCTCACAGTAATGAGAGACTAAGCTTGTAGCTTATAATCCAATTGGGGAAATTTTAGTTTCAATTATAACAACCTAATAATATATTCTCTGGAAAGTGGGTGTGCTACAAAAGCCATAAAGTACCAGTACAGCTTGGACAAGTTTCATGCCAGGTTAGGCTACACAGAAAATTTCTGTCTGAAAACAAAAGCAAAAAAAAAAAAATCCAAAAGTACATTAAGCCAGCTTGGCTATGTCTTGTAAAATCCCTATCTTTCATGACAGAGACCCTCTGGGGACTCTGTCTCCAAAAGACCATTATTTGATGTAAACTTGTGATCTTGAACTAAAACTGCGAGCCAAAATTAATGTATTTCTCTTATCGTTCCCAGTTCTGGACTATTGTGTCTTAGCAGCCAAAAATAAACTAAGATATGTATGAACCTACATCCACTGGTTCAAGCCATTGGTCCTTTTATAATATAATACTGGGCTGTATAAGCAGGAATGTGTAATATTAATAAAACCAAATTTAAGCAGTATCCATCTACAAATACAGACCTATAGAAGGCACAAGGAAATCTTCAACCTAAAGAGGTTAACCACACACATGAATACAGAAGAAATAAATAATCCTAGGCCAGCAAATCAAAAGGGGTGGAACACACAGCACAAAAACAAAAGCAGGAATCAACAAGAACTGCTCATTTGTTGGGAGCATAGCACAAAGGTACTTGTGCCCACAGATCTCCAGAGAAACCAGGGATGTTAAGTACACAGGATTGTACTTTCCAATGGGAAAGATGAAAAACCTGCTCTTCTATCCAGAAGCTGAGAATTGGAAATGATTAACTGCCTGGCGATCTACATTATCTGTTAGGCCAGGTCATATCAAGCTCCTACAACCAGGACCAGAAGTAGCTTGTAATCTAAATGACCCTTATAGCCAGAGGCTCCTCCAAGCTCCCACAACCAGGACCAGAGCTGGCTAATAGCCCAAATTACCTCTATACTATCTGTAAGAGACCAGGCCAGACCCTTAGGCACTTAAGCTAGTACAAGTAGCCTATCTCAAGAACCTATCTTCTTAGAGGAAATGACATGTACCCTGAGTTGAGTTTCAATGTAATTATGCTTCTTTGTGCACCAGGGATTTGTTATTATACCAGGAAACTTTTTTTCAAATTGTATTGGGCTTCAATACATTAAGAATAAATTGCCTATTATTAGACTCCGCAAAATCTGATGTACGTTGATGAAGTCAATCTATACCGGGTTTTCATTCTTATCCCCTCACGTGGTTTGCTTCCCTGTATGACACCTGAAGTAACTCCCTCACTCCTTGATAACTCTCAATATCAGATCTCAATTCACCAATAAAAAGATACAGGGTAACAGAATGGATGTTAAAATTGAATCTCTTCTTCTGCTGCATCCAAAAACACACCTTAACATTAAAAATAGATATCACCTCAGGATAAAAGAAAAAGATATTCTTAGCAAATGGACCAGTGTGCCAATTTTAATATTGGACAAGATAGACTTCAAAACAAAACTAATCAGAAAGACACTACATAATTATTCAAAGGGAATACCTACCAAGAGTACATTATAATTCTTACCATCTATGCACCAAAGTGCAAGGGCACCCAAGTTTGTAAAAGAAACTCTACTACAGCTTAAGTCACACACTGGCCCTCACATACTGATAGTGAGAAACATCAGTACTCCACTCTTGCCAATAGACTGGTCATCCAGACAAAAACTAAATAGGGAAATGCTGGATCTGATGTCATAAAACAAACGGACCTAACAGATATTTACAGGACATTTCACTCAAACACAAAAAAATATACCATCTTCTCAGCACCTCATGGACTGGAATGGGAGGGTCATCCAGGGAAGGGGAGGTAAAGAGGGGACAAGGGAGGGAATACAGGGAGAAACAGCCAAAATTAAGGGCCATTTGAGGGGTCACATGGAAACCTAATACAGTAGAAACTTCCTAAATTGCATATACATACATGAAGACGATCTAAATGAAATAGCCAAATAACAGGGAGACAGCCCAGCAAGACATCTCTCATCACAAATGAAGCTTCATTTCAGTACAGGGATAGGGTTACATCTAATCAAGTTGTTGGTTAAAGAGGTCCTGTGGGAACCCCAAACAACACAGGTTGTTGCAAAGCCTATAGATGACTGTCCAAAAACTGACAGCAAGAACCGATTACTGAAAATAATACCGACACAATTCACTGAACATGAAGTAGAGCCAGTGCCTCCCCAGACCTTCACCCACTGGCTAATGTTCTTGTTGCAGGAAGGTACTCTTCATGCTACTAAGTGAGAAATGTAAACCTCAATCCAGCTACAAATCCTTCAACCTCAAATGGTGTCCTGCCTGCATGATACACTAATGCAATGGTGGCACAAAGCTTGTGGGAACAAGAAGCCAACATCTGATTTGATTTAAGGCCCACTCCATGAGGTAGAAACCATACCCTATGCTGCTTGGGTGGCCAAGAACCTGAGACTAAACAGTGCATGGACCTAGGATAGAACCTGAGGCGATACTTTGTTTATATTCTAACAAATAAAATTTGCCTGAAGATCAGAGGACAGAACCAGCCACTAGATTAAAAATAGAGGCCAAGCAGTGGTGGCACACACCTTTAATCCTAGCACTTGGGAGGCAGAGATCTGTCTGGATCTCTGTGAGTTCAAAGCCACCCTGGACTAAATGAGATTAATCCAGTCTAAAAGAAAAACAGAGCCATGCAGTGGTGGTATACACCTTTAATCCTAATACTTGGGAGTTACACGCCTTTTACCCCAGCACTAGGAAGGTTGAGACAGGAAGTGATGTGGCTGAGCAAAGAAATGAATATAAGGCAGAAGAAGACAGGAGTTCAGGGCCCTTTTGGCTAAGGACACAGTGGCAATCAGTCTGAGGATTCTTGGAGACAGGATCTTCTTTCCCTTTCAGCTGAGGAGTTGGCAAGGTGAGAAGTGGCTGTGGCTTGTTTCCTCTGATCTTTCAGCATTTACCCTAATATCTGGCTCTGGGTTTTTATTATAAGACCAATTAGGATACAAAAACCAAATACTAGTGTTCTATAAAAGATATGTAGCAATAAAATCACTCCTAATGACATGGTGCTATTCTCATAAATCAGTGCCTTGCTCAGCCATCATCAGAGAAGCTTCCTCCTACAGCAGATGAGAACAAATACAGAGATTCACAGTGTAATATAGTAAGACACCTTGGAATACTCAGCCCTAAACAGAAAGTCTCCATCAAATCTCTCCTCTCAGGGCTCAGAGAACTCTCTAGAAGAGAAAGCAGAAAGAGCGTAAGAAATAGATGCGATGGAGGAGAGCAAGGAAACAGGCCTTCCAAACACAGCAGGACCAAAGCACATATGAATTCATAGAGACTGAGGCAGTATTCACAGGGCCTGCACAATTCTTCTCCAGATGGAGCCCTAGATTCTAAAGGAGAGGTAGACGTGTGTCCCCATCCCTAACCCAGGAGCTATCTCCAGTTGATAACCACTTGGGAAACAAACTAATCTTATGGGTCAACTACATGCCCAGTAGTAGATAGCCAACAGGATACAAATTCAAAGTCAACTTTGAAGGTTCCTTGTCTCATAAAGTCATGTCAGGTTTGGATTTTTTGTTGTTGTTGTTTTTGTTTTTACGATTATTTTGTTTTACCCTACAGGTATATTATGGTTTCCCGTTTTGTGTTTTTATGGAATTTCTAAATGTGTGAACGAGTGTGCCTCTGAACCTACATCTGTTTCTTGTGCCTTTTCTTTGGGCTCTTCTCCTTCTGTTTGTCTGTTTTGTCCTATTCTGATTAGTTTGTTTTTTACTTTATTATATTATAATTTATTTTATTATTATTTCTTAGAAGACAGAAAAGGAAGAGATCCAGATGGGAGGGGAGATGTAGAGGAATTGGGAGGAGGAAATAATGGGGAAACAGGATCAGAATACACTGTATAAAAATCTATTTTCAATAAAAAAGAAGCATAATATTTTCAAAAAAGTTATTTTTCTTATGCTCAATATCATTCTTAGTTCCATATGTCACTTGTGGGTTCTCAACACTCTCTTTATAAAAAGCATTCTTATATTTATATTTGATCAGTCATATATTCACTTGTCAAATATTTGAGTACCTTCTATAAGCCAAGTACCATTTATGTGCTCAAGATAGAAAGCAAGACTTGGTCCCTGCTTTCACCTAAGCATGCAGTATAGTAAATATACATCTAAAACTTATGATAATGGCTATGAAGGGAAATAATACAAAAGTTTGTGAGAACTAAATAGAATTAATGGAACTTAGGTTGTGGGTGGGCAGTCAGGCCAGGTCATCTCAAAGGATAGAATTTAATCCTAGATGTTACTGTTTCATTGAGAATTAGTCTGAGCTCTGACTAAAAATTTTATTCATTTCATATGTATCTTTCTTGAAGAAATATTTTTTTCCCAATCTCCACTAGGGAGAGACTAGCAGAATCTAACAATGAAGTTGCCATGGGAAGTAAAGGACAAGAGTCAACCATGACTTCAAGGTTTCTTGATTGAGATTGAATAGACGCATTGCTCCCATTCTTTGTTTGGTAAATCCAGTTGATTATACCAACAAAACGTACAACACATGTAACAATTTCTTACTATATCCACTGCCACAATCGCAGTCCCAGCTACCATCATTTCCCATGGACTTTGGCAATAGCATCCAGGTTGATTTCTCTCCTTCCATTCTGGCCCTCTATATTATATTCTCCTGATAGCCTCAAAAGATCCTTTGAAAGTTTAAATCTAATTACTTCACTTTTTTTCTGAAAACCTTATTATGGTTTTTCATTATGCTTAGAACCAAAACGCAAATTTTCCTTATCATTTCCCTGTGTGACCAGGTTCTTGGTTATCTCTCTAACTCATTACTTACAATCTTTCTTCTTGCTTGTTTCTCCATAGCCATTTTTCTTTCACTCCAACAAATGAGACATATACCACCTGAGAGCATCACACTTGTTGTTCTCATTGTATGAAAAACTCTTTTCCAGGTATGTACATTGTTTAACTTTTGATGAAAACACATTTAGGTATTTTCTCAGTGTCTTCAAGTAGAAACCTACTTTTATCATCTGGTGATCCTTATTACTATCTCTACAGCCTACTATATTTCCATATACTTAATATGTACTTCATGAAAAAAAAACTTGTTAGATTTGTTTTTCCTCTCTGTTGGCCTATATTTGTTGTATAGAGCAATGGATTTCATAATGGCATTTTCATTTGAGCACATTATGCATTTCAACTATTTTTTCCTTACCCCCTACCTGCCATTTTTCTCTCTCTTCCTTCCCCTTGGTCCATTTGTTTCCCTAGTCAGGTGTGTTTCCAATTTTGTGTCACATATACATACATAATTTTAGGTGTGTATATAAAATCTGGCAACCATAAGTGTGAGGAAATACATAGTATTTATTTGGTGTAGATTTGACTCACTTGATATGACAATCTCCAGTTGAATACATTTTCCTGTACACAAAATAATTTTGTTCTTTTTATGATTAAATAAAATGTCAATGGAGGGCAGGGGAGACACTGCTAGCCACCACCAGGAGAGGCAAGATGTGGGGTACCAGTAGGCCAGAGGCCACATGGCAAAGTATAGATTTATAGAAATTGGTTAATTTAAGATATAGGAGCTAGCTAGCAAGAAATTGGCCATGGCCATAGTTTAAAAATAGTGTCGGCCTCTGTGTGTTTACTTGGGTCTGAGCGGCCACAGGATGGGGAAGGACACAGGAAAACTTCTGACTACAATTAATTATGCTAAATTATCTAATTTTATCACATATATAATGTTCTTGTTTGATTACAAAGTAAATGTTTATGCTCTATTATCAAGGTTTCCATCACCTCTCTGGCACATTTAATATTGCTACTCATTCTATTTCAAACAAAAATACTTTCATGTCAAATAAAGACAGTTGGATTGTTTTTGAAAGACAAAATGTCAATGTGTCCATGTACCACATTTTCTTTATCCAGTCTTCTGTTGATGGACCAAGCGGTTGGTTTCATAAATTATTAATAAGGAATACTGCAATAATAAACATTAGTGTGCAAGTATCTCTGTGAACTGTTGACATGGAGTCTCTCTCATACTTCCAATACACCTAAGAGTGGTAAATCTCAGTCATATGTTACATCTGTTTTTATATCTTATTCTCTACCAATAAAATGTAAGCTTCAAAATTGGAAATCTCTTTACTGCTATAGTTCTATTGCCAAGAAATACTGTTTAATATTATGTGAGTTGAGCAAGAATAAGAAAAAACAATGAATTTGCCTCTAAATATGAAGATTTAAAGATGACTTTGAGCCTTGCAGGATGGAAGACTCAGTAAGGAGATCAGATGAGGCTTGTTATAAAAGTTTAAATATCGCCGGGCGGTGGTGGCACATGCCTTTAATCCCAGCACTCGGGAGGCAGAGCCAGGAGGATCTCTGTGAGTTCGAGGCCAGCCTGGGCTACCAAGTGAGTTCCAGGAGAGGCGCAAAGCTACACAGAGAAACCCTGTCTCGAAAAACCAAAAAAAAAAATAAAATAAAATAAAATAAAATAAAAACAAAAACAACCATTAAGCATTATCTTTCTGATCATGATCTTTAAACTTTTTTTTTTTTTTTTTGGTTTTTCGAGACAAGGTTTCTCTGTGTAGCTTTGCGCCTCTCCTGGAACTCACTTGGTAGCCCAGGCTGGCCTCGAACTCACAGAGATCCGCCTGGCTCTGCCTCCCGAGTGCTGGGATTAAAGGCGTGCGCCACCACCGCCTGGCGCTTAATGGTTGTTTTTGATCACTGATATTTAAGAATAGTGTCTGCTCTGAACTAATCCCGAGACTTCTCTTCTTCAGCTACACACACCTTTCTAGGTTACTTCTTTAAGTTTTTTCAGTTAGATAAAAAGAAGAGACTTGGTCTCCTTTCAATTTTTAACTTTAAATATATGTTGATCATATTTTCCCCTCCCCCAAGACTCGGGATTAGTTCAGAGCAGACACTATTCTTAAATATCAGTGATCAAAAACAACTATCCTTAATTCATTTTTCCATTTGCTTCCCTCATTACCTTCAATGACCATTTTGAGGGGGTTTGCCCTGGTTTAGGGCAATAACATATTAAAAAGAGGCAAATATTAGTAAGTATGGAAAACAAAATCAACCTCAGAAAGCGATTATTTTCTGAACCTTCTAAGCTATGAGCCGCATTGATAAAGGATCCAGCTACTGAAAATATGCCTGAGTGATTTCTATTGTTGTATGATGTCCAATTGCTTAAGAAATCTATTAAGGCCAGGCATGGTGGTGCACGTCTTTAGTCCCAGCACTCAGAAGGCCGAGGCAGGTGGATCTCTGTGAGTTTGAGGCCAGACTGGTCTACAGAGTAAGTTTCAGGCTAGGCTCCAAAGCTACACAGAGAAACCCTGTCTCAAAAAAATCAAAAAAAAAAAAAAAAAAAAAAAAAGAAAGAAAGAAATCTATTAAGGCAATTGTTTTGAGAATTCCATTAATATTAAAACTCAAGTATGTCAGTGTAACCATTAGATTATTTTTGACCTTCACTAAATCTGCTTGTCATACTTGTTTCAACTTCTTTTTAAAGATTTAACTCCGGAACACTTGAAACAGCTTAGCAAAAGCCAGATGCCTGCACATACTTCAGTGTCATGAATCTAGCTTGAGGCATATCAAAGATGCAAGCCCCTCAAAATGGATTTTCAACTTTGATCAACAAAAGCATTATGATCACAGAGAATGTGCACTGAGACACTGTTTTTAAAAGGGAAGGGAAGCATAAACATTGGTCATTTTGCCAGCTTGGCTTAGAATGTAGCGGTAATGAAAAAACAGGAGCCTTCAACTCTGTTGGATGCTTTGAGAAATTGTCCTTTAAATTATTCAGGGTCCATTTGTCTCCATCTAGCAGTGCACACAGTGTCAGATTAATTTTCAACAGTTAAGAATTAAAGCTCTTGAGTAACTCTGAGAGGAGAGTGAGCAAGTGATACTTGCTAAATTGATGATGCCTCGGACAGTATGCCTCTTTTGTGTCAGGGGCTCAGTAAGTTGTCAGGAATTAAACAATGTGAGCAGGGGCAGCCAGATGCTTGTGAATAATGCCCTAAAGTGACAAGGATGAGGGACACCTTTCAATTACAGAATGCTTACAATCTGGGCAAGGCAAAACATTCTTTCAGACTGCATAGGCAGCCAAGGCCATAGAACAGCTCTGGGACTTCTTAGTTTAGAGAACCCTGCCTACTACCTTAGTTCATTTTTGAAAATATGAGAGGTTGGATACTTTATTTGAAAAGGAATTTGACATAAGTCACAGTTATAGAGGTTCAGGAGCATGATGCCTGTATCTGGTCAACTATGAGTGTGAGCACCTTCTGGCTGCATGACAGCATGGTAGATGCTTCAGGGTAGGAATGCATGTAAATGAGTTTACACAAATAATAAGAAAGCCAAAAGAATTGTGGGAGGGGGCGGATCTGCTATATGTATGACAATCTTCTCTTTCAGGAAGTAGTCAGTCTCCTGGGAGAGCTATGTAAATCCTTTTTAAGAGTAGCATCCCAATGACTTAACTACCTTTCACTAAGCCCCACCCCTTAAAGGTTATTCCACTTCTATACTAACGTACTGAGGGCCAGTTTTCCAGCACATGAATCTTTAGGGGACACACTCAAACCGTATCCAAACAATAGCACCCACGAAACATTAAACAGTATAATCTGAATGGTAGATTGTTGATAGTTACAATCACCTAAAATGTTAAGGTGATATAGCTTAGGAAAAATTTAAAATGTATGAAGAGTGCAACCCAATGGTAGAGTACTTGTTTACAATGTACAAGGCCCTGACGTAAATCCTAAACATAAAGAGAGAAATAGATTTGGGGTTGGGGGAAGTGGGAGAAAGGAATGGAAATGATACACCCTCTGGTTTTTCTTTGCCCTAGCAGAGGATGGTACAACTGGTAAACTGATGCTCAGAGAGAGTTAAGTAGATTACTTTTATTCATACAATCTATATGGTATGGAAGTGGTATTCGAATTAAAAAAATATTCTTCCATATATGCCAAAGTGCATATTCATATTTTTCAGTTTTTCTTTTTTAAAAAAGGACCCTTCCACCAAAAACTTGCCCAGGGATAGGAAATGGCATCGCAGTTAAAGCATTTTCCATACAGCAAGAGGAACAGAGTTCAAATTCCCAGAAACCACTAAATACTGGGTGGTCATGACAGCCCACTTGTAACTCCAGTGTTGGGAGGTAGTGACAGAGGGTGTCCAGAGCAAGGTGACTAGGAAGACTAGATGAACCAGTGAGCCCTAGGCTGGATTAACAGACCTTCCCTAAAAGAATATGGTAAAAGAGCAATCGAGGAAGCTTTTCAATATCAACTTCCAGACCTCCTCCATAAGCATACAAGTACACACTCCTGCACACATGTGTGCTCCTACACACTTGCAAATATGCCTGCACACATGCCTACATACCACACATATATGCATATGAAAAAAAAACTAGCCCAGCAGCTCAGGCACTGTGCATAGCTAGGGGTGTGTGTGTGTGTGTGTGTGTGTGTGTGTGTGTGTGTGTGTGTAAAATAAAAACAGAGATTATGTTTTTAAGTGTGCCTAAACTGTAAAAGAAATGCTTCAGGACACTGGTCCAGGAAATAACATTTTTTTGATGCAACCACACAAAAAAAACCATACATTTAAGAGTTTCATGTCTAACATGTATAAGGAACTCAAACAACTCAATAATACAGCTACTAGCCTAATTCAAATGTAAGCATAAGCCAAAGCTTGGGATAGACATTTGTTAAATGAAGACATGGAACTGGCTTGCAAGTATACTAAAATGTATTCAGCCACACCAATCATCATTGAAATCAAATCAAAACCACAAGAGCATATCAGAACCTCATGCATACTAGAAAGATGTAAACAAAAAGTAAACCTGCTCATTTTTATAGTAAAAAATGAGAGGCAAGTCTTGGTGATATTATGAAAAAAACAGAAACCCTGCACTGTTAAACAGATATTACAGAAAATAGCGAGTAGTTTATTATTTAAAAAGCTAAAAATAGAATTATATGACCCAGAAATCCCACTTCAAAGTAAATAACCAAAAGAAATGAAAACTGTATGTTAAAGAGGCATCTGTATATCATATGTTCACTGCCATATTATTCATAATAACAAAGATATGGAATTCAAAATTTGACATATGCTTTATATTGAATGTGTCTTGCTTTTGAACCATTATCAAGTCAAACAACCAGAAATTGGACCGTTGTAAATAAGAGACAATTTATATTACTTTTTAAATTTCTGTTTCTCAAGTTGCAGTGTTTTGTTTTTAAATCAACTCTTTGTAGTGCTTGGCATTCTTATCACATATACATAGATTCGACAGATTGGAAAGTCTGAGAACACAAATGGAATTTCTGACTGTGGTAGTACAACTACAAGCCTTAATATTAGTAGGACAATAGTTAGTTACACTGATAGTCTAAACATACTTATTTTAAAAGCTTTATTTTATTTTACAAAGTTCTATTATATAGGATAAATTATGTGATCATCAAAAATGCACAGAGACTTTCTTTAGTATCCTGCTGAGAATTTTACATGTCAATAGCTCTAGTTTCTTCATTTGCCTGGTCAGATGTCATGAGGAACACTCTTGCAAATTCCTTCCTAGAGGTAAGGGTTAATAGTCTAGAAACTGCCAAATAAAAGGGTACAGAGTTAAAAACATGACACACAAATCAAGGCTCAAGTAGAATCAAAGGATTGTTAAAGGAACTAGAAAATATTTTAGAATAAAATTCTAGTTTAGAAACACTGTGAATTAATTTCAGCAAGACAATGAGAAACACTAATTTTGGAATTGTATTTTTTTTTACTGGACAAGAGTCATTTGCATCACTCAAGGGGGGAAATGTACAAGTTAATAGAAAACTTCACTAAGTCTGAGCCTTTAATATAAATAATAAAGTCAAGGAAAGGTGTATTTCCCTAGATAATTAAACATCTTTCCATATCAAAAGGACATGGCACACTCTTTTAGTATTATTTTCAGCATCTGGATAATTTTTCTAAACATAGCCTAGAGGAAGAAAAGGCTGGGATTTAGCAATCAGAATTCATTTCTCTTGATCTCAAGTTTCTTACAGTACTCAAGATGTCTGCTATTCATGTTCTCACAATTGAAAGATTCCTTATTGGATCATCTCTAGAGAATATAACTGTAGTTTTTCTTGTTGCTCTCCATGATAGGGAAGTTTAGGATTACCTCATTTGTTGGTTTGCTTTGCCTGATTGTGGTACTGGAGATGAAATCCAGGGTCTTGGGCATGCTAGTCAGTTACATCCCAGACGTGTAGTTTTCTACTGAGGTGAAGAGAGTCTGCCGCATAGAAGTATAAACTGGAAGAATGTATCTCAGAGTCTGCTTCCTAAATCACTTTCAATCATTCCTCTTCATCAAAGCTTCCATTTTACCCTTCTTTCCCGAGGTACATGATATTTCCGGTGTGATTCTTTAACAAGGCTATGTGGTAAAACACATTCACACTCACAGTTCCCCACTAACAATCCAGAATTCACCTTTCTCAATTTTAAGACAATTAACCTTGGTCTATGTGCTTCCTGTAAGAATGTAATATTCTGGCCACAGCTCCTGCACTAGCCTTTCACTCTTTCATACAAACCGACAAGCACCCTCCTGAGACATGGTCCTAGTGTCCCTGGCAAGTGTCAGGATCGCTCACCTGGGGGAGCAAGCTTATACAAAAGCAGATATTATGGCCACCTATCCTGCTAGCCACCCCCTTGGCTACAGGCTTATGTTAAATCTTCTCTGTCATCAGGAACATATAAGAGATTCCTACTTCTGCTACAAGGGTTCTGATTCTTCTCTTCAGAGAACCCACTATGCTGTTTGTCTTTGGTATTGGGACTTGAACTCTCATAATAATCCCTTCCACACTGTTTTTGATCTGTCTATCTATCCATGGCATTAAAAATTCTTCCAATAAACACTTTAACCCCAGTTTTTGATCTGTCTATCTATCTATGGCATTAAAAATTCTTCCAATAAACACTTTAACCCCAGTAATTTATCTCAGTGTCCCTTTAAACTCCCATATGAGACTCTGCACTTTCTATTTTTTGAGATAGCATAGTCACCTACCTTCTCTATTTCTGTCATTTTCAAACAGGTTGTGAGCTGCAGAACTATCTAACACTTTTAACAGACTAGCTCTCTAAGAACAACACAGAGGATGCTCCATTTCCCAACCTTTAGGATGTTGTGAATCTGGTGCTGCAGCTCCAGAGTATCATATGAGACTAATGTCTTACAGAACACACTATGGGAACAACCCATAAAGTCTCACCAACATGGCTACCTAAACATAAGCTGAACAAGGACAACAACAGACATGCCAAAATGAATGATGTAAAGCCCCCAAGACCTCAACCCTATATATGGAACTACAGGCAACTGAGGAAAGCTGGCCTTTCCCAGGAAAGAGCACACCAATTGGTTGTCCAGTGTCAAAGAGTCAGCCTTGAAAACATACATACAAGTAACATTATATGGACTTAACAAGTTACGTTTAGGAAGATATATGCACTTACAAATACATATATGTATTTGATAAGTTGATGAGAATAGAGGCCACAAATTTGAAAGAGAGCAAGGAGTATAAGGGATGATTTAGGGAAGGAAAGGGAAGGGAGAAATGCTTAATTATATCATAGTCTCAAAACTTAAAAAAGCTAATTTAGTATAATTTTTTTAAAAAGAAAATAGGTACTGCTATCTTGGTATCCTTTCAAAATCAATAGTTTGTCTTTCCTTCCTTGCACTTATGCCTTTGAGCAACATGAATGGATTTACTGACACATTTTAGAAAAGAATATGGTGGAGGCTGTCAAAAGGTTGACTGGTCTGAATAAATGCTTTCTTTACATTGAAAGCCAAATGTATATAGAGGAAAGGAAATCCATGGAGACAAATGAATGGAGACCTAGAGACCTCCAAAATGATGGCAGGAAGAGTGAAGAATGGCTAACGAATCAGACTCAGAAATTAACTGCTAAGCCTCCGCAAGTCTCTCCAGAAGAAATAACAGCAAAATGAACCATGCTTACTCACTGCAAGGCCTTTTTTTCCCACCACTCCTTTGTTTCATTTTCCCCTTCAACATTGCTGTGAGATTGGCATGAGTTTCTCATCATTTTGTTCAGTGTTAATGATACAGAGTCTAAACATCTCACCCAAGGTCACCCAATTAGCAAGTTTCAGAATTGCTTTTGTACTCTACTTTGTTTGTCTCGGTAGCTGGTGTTCTTAAATACTGTGTACAATTACCTTTCCATCAAAAAGCTGTACAAAGAGTCTGCATGACCGTCCTGGGGAAAGGACTAGAGTTAGCTGGATGGTTAGTGCAAAGCAGGTCTAACTGACATGCTCTCACTTCTAGTCCCAAGACTTCCTCCTTTGGATGGAGGCCCAGAAGTTTATTCAGTTTGATCGCTGTTTCCTAAATGTGACTTTAGTGAGTGCAAAATTTTCTCTACCAAAAGCTGAGCTCTGAGCTACCTATCACACTGGACAAAGAACTAGGGCTAAAATATTACTGGCAGATAGTGGCCCAATAAGGCAGTATAATACAATTCATTATTGAAGGATTTAAGCCTGAATCTGCCATTTATCCACTATGATCTGGGTAAATTCTATAGTTTCAGTGCCTCAGTTTACATGCCTATGAGTATGTGTTAAGATTAAATTAGTGTCCATACCAAAAGCCTTTAGAACAAGTCTAGTTCATGATAAGCAGTTTACTAGTTTGAGTTAGGATTATTGTCCCAATATGAGGCCTATTCTTATTTGGTTATGGATACTTTCTAGATCCAAATAAATAAAGAGTAGCATTTTATAGTGTAAGCACTAAGAGAAAGCAGAAAGCTAAAAGCAACCTGAGCCAAGAGTCTGTGGAAACAAAGACACTAGTCAAGTAATGCCAAGTGCTTGAAATCATAAAGTCTTCCCTGCCAGTACCATCTTTTGGATTCTACTCTGTAGCTGTCCATAAGACCCCAGAGAGTTTTCCAGTGCTACCTATCCCCACCCTTTTGTGTTTCTAAACTTACTTCATGCTTGCTTCTTAATTACTGTTTTTGTCTTATTTGTGTTGCCCAGGCTGTTGACCTATCTCTGTCAGAAGACATCTTTCTACCACTTCTCTTCATTAGCGTTTTTTCTCCTCTTTTATGTATAACTCTGTGTTAGTGCTATTTTAAAAAACTGTCCAAGTTTTCTAATTAAGCCTTGAAAATTCCCTGAAGTCCTTATAGAATGGGTTTGCAACACACTTACCTATAAAGGGAATACAACTTTCCCAAAGAAATAGCCAGGTAGCCCTTGCCCTTGAAACTTCCCTCTATGTTCCTAAACTAAATGTACCAAAATTTCCTTTCTCTCTGGACCAGCTGCCTGTAATGTTCCACCCAAAACTACTTTTTTGTAGCAAGCAGATTTTACCGAGGTAGTGGCTAAAAACCTTGAGGTCTTTAGAGTCAGACAGATATGGATTGGAGCTATTTGCTAGTGAACTTAGACATACTATTAATCGGTATACAACTTATCTGAGAATCAATTTTCTTTCATATGAAATGGGAACAATGCTAATACCTACTTCATAGGGTTTTTGAGTATCAAATGAGAGGCAGCACATAAATCTGTCAGCATTACTCCTAGACCATAACAGTAGTTAACACTGGGGTTTACTCTATGGTAAGCAGTGTTCTAGAACACTTTGTATATATTTATTTACTTACTTCAAACCAAGTCAACCACTTAAGTACAATTATTATCTGCATTTTGTGAATGAACAGATTTCTGCACTGAAAGGTTATTCTACTTGATCAAGGTCACAAATTACAGTTGGTATCTAAACTCCATAGGTCATGCTCTTCTTCATCGCCTTGCTTTGGTATCTTCCATGCATTATGTACTCAAATTGTCAACACACTTTCAACAAAGGATGAGAATTTATTTGCAATTAGTACATACCAGACTCTGCTGAGTGTTTTCATGCATGAGGTTTGTTAATCCTAAACTACCGTGAGCTAAGGATTGTGTCTCCCCAATCTACAGGTGAAGAAATTAAGGTTCAGAGATATAAAGCAATTTGTTGAAAGTGATCAAGCAAGTAAATGAAAAAGCAGAATTTTAATCACACATCAGTGTGATGTTACTGAGATTACTAGTCACCTACCTGAATATTCTTTCCTCATATGATAGAAGAAAATAATGTTCCTATTTTTAAGGTTATTCTGTAGTTCATTACAACCAGATGGTGATTGTCTACAGAAGGTGAAAATTGCTATGTTAAACAGAAAGCTTTTGTCATAAAATTCCATCCAGATATAGAGATGACAGGATAGCACACTTAGGTCAAGAGGAGTCACTAATGCCTTCAACTGAAAAAATTTTGAAAATATACCTCACTTCTGTACTCCTGTTATCTTAATTAGGGTTACTGTTGCTGTGATGAAGCTCCATGACCAAAACCAAGTTTGGGAGGAAAGGGTTTATTTGTCTTACACTTCTACAGCACTGTTTATCATTGAAGGAAGTCAGGACAGGAACCTGAAGACAGGAGCTGATGCAGAGGCCATGGGGGAGTGCTGCTTACTGGCTTACTCCTCGTGGCTTGCTCAGCCTGCTTTCTTATAGAACCCAGGACCACCAAGCCAAGGATGACACTACCCACAATGGGCTGGGCCATCCTCCATCAATTTCTAATTAAGTTAATGCCCTGCAGCTAGATCTTAAGGAGGTATTTTCTCAACTGAGGTTCTTCCCTTTCATATTAACTCTAGCTTACGTTAAGTTGACATAAAACTTGCCAGCATACTCATTCATTCCAACTTAATATCCATTCTTCTCAAAACTTACATTGTGGGTAAAATGGACAAGCTATACTTTAAAATGACCAAAGAGAATATGAAACTGACCTTGACATTCTTCTACTTAAAAAATAAATGTTAAAACAAAAAGAAAATTTCTCATGCCTGGCATGGTAGATCATGCTCACAATTCAAACATTTGAAGCTCTGTGCGAAGGGGGATTGCTTAAAGTTCATGGTTACCCTGAAATATACAATGAGACTTTACTTCAAAAGCTAGAGATAGAGCAAAAGTGAGAAGGAAGTCAGAAATTAGGAAGAGGCTGTACAGCATCAGGATTCTTAAGTTGTTAAGTAAAAAACATTCTGGGGGGTTGTCATGAAAGGGTACCGAGTTTCAGTTTTATAGGAGGAATAATTTCTAGAGATCTGACAAACAGCATAGGGACTATGGTAAATCACATTTTAATGTAGATTTAAAATTCACTAATGCGGTAAGTGTTAAATGTTCTTTCTCAAGCTAAAAACTATTAACTATATGAAGTGCTTAATATAGTAATTAGCTTAATTGTGGTAATCAGTTCACAATATTAAATATTGAAATATCATAATGTAAAAATTATACACCAATTGTCACTTAATTATACTAAAATAAAATATTTTAAAATAATAAATTTCTTGAGCTGAAGGCAATATTATAAACTTCTTAAGGGCATGGAACATGCATGTGTTCAGGTTTTGGTGGTCTTATAGCTTCATCTTTAGTCTTAGGTATATTATATTTTTATCAAATGCTTAATGAATAGATGTGTTATATATACTAGTTCCATGTAAAAGAACATAATGTAACTAGTTTTATGCATGACTAAGCCATAATATCTTCACACTGCCAGCAATTTATTTTTTATTTTGTTTCTTTCAAAATTGAGCTCAAGTTTTCATTCATTTTTAAGTCACTATTAATCTCATATCTTGTCTTGTATATGAAATGTTCAATTCCCCACCTTACCCTTTTGTCTCTGAAAGCCGTTCTTGTTCTCCTTAAACCCTATCAAAGAGTATGAACTGAGTTCCCATTGTGCTGTTCTTATCTCTTTCTTGCAAACTTTAAGTGAGGTGGACTATTGTTGTTCTATTGTGGTTTTCATTCTCTCCAGAACCAAAAATTTCACAGTATTCCCTCAGCTTAGTTGGCTCGACCATTGATTCTTGGTTCTGTTTCTTTACTCTGAAAAGGCTATGATCACTACAGCCACAGTTGGTGTAGGAATCAATTATTTCTGTGTTATTAAAAGCCTTAAAATAAAGCCCACCAGTTTTCAAATGCTCCTTCCTGATACTTGGGATGTAGCTGAAATGAAGCATATGAAATTACTCATTTTTGTAGATACAAGTTCAAGAGAACCCCACTCTTTTTTTAGTATACTCTCTTTCACCAAGAATACTTGTCTGTTACCAGGTAATTGGCATTATCATGCTAAGGGTAATGGCTAACCCATTTCTCTTTAAGTGATTGGCACAAGCCTCTCTGCACCTATCTACGTGAAGACATGGCCTGAGAAGGACAGAAAACAGCATAAAATAATAAATTAGTTTGAATACAGAAACCACAACTGTTGTCAGCTCCATAACCTTTCATTTTTTTCTCATCAAAATTCACCTGCCCTATATCTAGCTTCTTAAGAATCTTGCTCAATAATGTTACTATCATAAAAATGAATCTCAGGAAAGGCATAAATGATTAGTGCTCCCTCAAAGTGTCTCATTCCTCATTATGGTAACTAAAATGGTTATTTGTTGCCATGGAATCATAAAATGGAAATCTAGGTATCTGACTACATTTTTTTATTTGCATTGGTATTTTGCCTGAATGTATGTCTGTGTAAGGGTGTCAGATCTGGGAGTTACAGACAGTTGTTAGCTGCCATGTGGGTGCTGGGAATTGAACCCAGTTCCTCTGGAAGAGCAGTCAGCTCTCTTACCCACTGAGCCATCTCTCCAGCCCCCCGGCTACATTTTTCACATGTCAATGTTTTCTAGTTTTTCGGTATGGTGGAATATCTTTAATCAACCCACTAGTAGTTGAAACAATTATCCCTAATAATCACGGGATATAAAAAGATTTCAAAATGACTGGAAAACAGGTTAATTAGCTCATGACCTAACTAGTAGTTGTGAACTGTTTGTGGGGAATTAAACTTTCAGAACATTTCCAATGGTTTATCCAAGATACAGAGAATGCCTTTATTACAACAGAAAACAGGAAAGGTGGCCCTCTCAAGATGCTAACAATGATTTCACTTGAATAATATAAACATTACCTAGCAATTTAATTATCGTTCTCCATAATTAATCTTGCTCATGCCACAAAGCAATGACAAATTATGTCTTTCCATGGAGTGAACACTATACCTCAAGGCTACTGTGACATGTGGCTAGGAGTAAATTAGACAACAAGAAGGAAAAGTGAACTCCAAGGTTCAAATGATTATAAGCAATGCTTAAAAAATTGCTTCTGAACACTTTGAAATGGATTATCTGTGGTTTTGTATCGAAAAAGAAAGATCAACTATGGGGGGGGGGAAATCTTAAGAAAAAATTCTGTATCTAGTTTGGGATACAGGCTTTCAAGGCAGCCACAAATATATTTTCCTCGCTGAGTTGTCTGGAGTAATAACTTACACCACAGATGCAGAGTCTGACATACACGAGTTCTTTAGGAAGGATTAATTCCCTCTTTTCTTTTCCTTGAATTTCAGCTGGGATTTTGGACAAATCATGGACTACTTTAACAAGAAGAAACAGAGACTTCTTCTAGTTCAATGGCTTCACTTTTACAGATGACACCAGAAAAATTCAGCAAAGTGGAGTGTATCTAACTGGCCTGATCTGTTACATGGGAGTGTGGCTCTGAGTTCACATTCCAGTATTCTGAGGATGCCTGTAATTTTCTGTACTTGCTGTTCCTTACCAGATAAGGACCACGGACAGAAAGAATTCTTTATCTGTTGTTTTTCTAGGACTCATATTTAAGTCAGCTTGACATTTTAAATGGACAATCATCAATATACAGCCCATAATTTCTATAGTTATGTGCTAAACAGCTCTGAGAATTACTTGGGATGTGGTTATAATCAAAGCAGACAAAAGAGTCAAGGGGCCAAAGAAAAGAAATGCTATGGGGATGAAACCGACAAAATCTGAAAACCTGCCCTAAAGTGGTAAGAAGGAATGAGAGGGAGACACCTCAGATTTAAGCTTTGAACAACTGGAAACACTACTGGGCTATTAATAGAATTGTGTGTGCGCGCATGTGTGCATGTTCGAGCATGCATGCATGCATGTATACGTGTGCGTGTGTCTTTGTGTGTGTGTGTGAGAGAGAGACAGAGACAGAGACAGAGAGACAGAGAGGCAGATGTTGGAGATGAACCCTATGGTCTTAAGCACACTAGGCACAAACTCCACAACTGAGCCACATTCCCAGCTAGTAACAGGCATTGGAATGGACTGATACTAGCCTCGGAGAATACAATGAGTTTGTTTTACACGTGCTATGTTAAAGGCATCAGTAAAGAATTCAGCCAGTGATTGTTAGTAAGAAGTCAGCCTTTTGGAAATGAGGATGAGTTTAAGTAAGTAAGATTGGGGTACCCTTGGAGCATCTGAATACAGTTTGAGGTACAGGGTTCACAACAGAGCTCTAGTAAATAATTGGTAAATAATTGGGAAGTATTTACATGCGAATCAGGGAACAGGTCAAGCTATGTAGGAAGAGAAGAATAAAGGTAAAGTAAATGAATGACAGGAATGGAAGAGTGGAGCAGAACTGCACAGCCTAACTCCATTATGAGACCAGCAGAAAGAAGGATTCGTTCTGCTTAAGAAGCGCTGGTTTCACCTGCCTACTGTTACTCAGGACATGTTTGAAGAAGCTTAAGTATAAACCTCACCTTATTTCATTTAATTTTACTATTTCATGAGCTGGCTGCTTTCTCACTGCTTTACAAATTCTCCTATCCCTGAGGATATCAAAGGACAGAGTGTTCCACATGTACTACCAGCTTGAATCACGGATGTTAGTTAAAATGAGAAAAACAAATTAAAACCCCCATATGTCCAAGGTTAAACAAGGACTCACTCCCTGACTTTTGAATCAAGCTCTCGCCTTGGGTTATCCTGATTCCACATCTACATGTATTTACCTTTGCAATGAATTTTCATGACTCTTATCCAAACTGAGTTTTTAAAAAAGCCTTTGTGAAGCAGGCAAAGTAAGAAATACAACCTTTGTTTTACAGGTGAGTTCCCTGAGGCCCAAAGAAATGGAGAGATTTATATAAGGCCATCTGAACCAGTGTCCAGGATGTCTGTGGGATGCACGTGCTGTATGTCTTTTCCTACAGCTATTATCCCAGTAAAATGTTGCAAAACAGGATCATTATGTAGTCAGTTCATATGAGTTCAGAAAAACCTGTTACATGTGGCTCCAAAACCTGCTTCAGTAATTGAAGAAATTGATGATGGTGCTCATAGTCAAGACCCCCAAAGCCAATTTCACTCTATAAGAGCTTCTCTGATATTTGTCATGTGCTCACCACAGTGACAATGCTCATACAGACCGCAATATAGAGGCCCCTGTCCTTAGACAAGTATTCTGAATAGTACATAAAGTTCAAAGGATGTTTCAACAGAGTTTTACATTCTTAGACTATCCTGTTTGTAATTAGTCTGAAGAAAAACTCATGAAAAGATGCTGTGTCTACTGACTGATTAGAATTTCAGTACTGTGGAGAGTTTGGAATGCTGCAAATCCAGAGGTTAATTGCCTTATCTTGGAATAGGTATAGCCTTCCAGAATAGCCATTCCTTGTCCATCTCTGTCAGAACTAATATCTTATGGCAAATAGGTGAAAATCCTTTGAAATCCATTAACTTACTAGGCAACTAGCTTCCACCAATCCAAAAGCTAAGAAAGTCATCAGACAGCATTTTGAGTCTATAGAAAACTTCCTGATCTCTCTATACCTGCCTCTTTGATGTACCCTCCAATGAATTTTTTATTTACCTTGATTTATGACTTTAGTTCTTCTGTAAAACTATAAAAACTTTATGAAACTTCTCCCAGTTTGGAACACAGAATTCGAGGTAACTTAAATCTGTGTTCCCAGGTCACGGTCATTCAAAATGGCTCCAGAATAAACTATCTATTTCCTTTAAGAAAAAAGATGTGGTTTTTGTGTCAACATTAATGACAATAACATGGAGATTTCTCGTGAATTCATCTATCCTAGCTCTGGGTGAGGGAGAAGCGGATGAGAGGATGGCTAGGCAGAGATAACAATAAAAGATGAAAACATTGATGAAAGAAAGTAAAACTGAGTTCAGATAAACATCAGGCATTGTACAATATGTATATGAAATATATGACATCCATGTTATGTTTGTTTTTCTTACACACATACTCAGGTATTTTCCATTGATTTATTCAGTCAGCTGACTTTTGTTATGTAAGAGCTTAGAAAATTGTCCAATACTTAGAAAACAGTGAATCTTAATTATTCTCTCTTTTTATCATCATTGACATTGCCATCATCATCGTCATCATCATCATCATCATCACCACTGTTACTGGACATATTTTAAAGTCTGGCACCCACAACATGTGGGGAGCTATTTGGAAAGAAATGTAAGAAAATTCTAAATGTGATAATTATCCATCTTAGTAACATAGCAGGATCTTGGTTCTAAAGAAGATGTTGAGTGTGTGCATTATCCTGTCTAGTTTTTATGTCAACTTTACACAAGCTAGAGTCATCTAAGAAAAGGAAACAAAAATTGAGAAAATGCCTCCATGAGATCAGGCTACAGGCAAGTGTGTAAAGCATTTTCAAAATTAGTGATTAATGGAGGAGGTCCAGCCCATTGTGGGTGGGCCCAGCCCTAGGCTAGTGGTCCTGGGTGCTATAACAAAGTAGGTTAAAGAAGCCATAAAATGTAAGCCAGTAAGCAGCTCTCCTCCATGGCTTCTACATCAGTTCCTGTTTCCAGGTTCCTGCTGTACTTTAGTTCCTGCCCTGAGTTCCCTTCAGTGGTGGATTGTAATGTGGAACAGTAAGCTAAAATAAACTCTTCCATCTCCAAGTTGGTTTTGGCCATGATGTTGTATCAAAAAGATAGGAACCCTAATTAGGAGAGTGGTACATACTAGTATAAAAATCTCAAAGTATTACAGTTGTTAAATTGATTTTTCAGGGGCTGGTCAGATGGTTCAATGTTTAAGAGCATTGGCTGCTCTTCAAGAGGACTCACATGGCAACTCATAACCTTCTGTGACTCTAGTTCCAGTAGATCCAAAACTCTCTTCTGGCTTCCAGGGTTACTAGACATGCAAGCGCAGGCAAAACACCCATACACATAAAAATAACAAAATAATATGCCATGTTTTATTGAAATCCATGGGAGGCCTGCTCTCTTCTGAGTAGAAATGGAGGAGAGGATGGGACACAGAGGGTAGGCAGCAGGGGGGTGGGGGGGGGTAGAACTGTGGTTGGTATGTAAAATAAATAAATAAAATTTAAAAAATAAAAAAAGAATTTTTAAAGAGAATAGATTTTTTTTCCCAAAATTGAGTTTTATAACTGTTTGTTAATAATGGCAGTAATATTACTTGTTAAGTTTATTTTCCCTCCCAAACTCTTTAGTTCAGACCAAACACCTCCCCCAACCTGGCTGTCTACAAATGCCTAAGACTCAGTCATTTTGCACCATAAAGCGAGACCTTAGGCAACCACAACCTTATTTCAGAAGACTTCATTTTCTGTTGACCATCTACTGCTAGGTATTCTCCATACCCTTAAGAGTAGTTTCCCCAGTAAGACTCCCTTAGAGGAAACTAAATTTTCATTTGCAAATGCCTATCAATTGGAGATTGCATCTGGGTTAGGGATGGGGGCATGTGTCACCTCTAGGACACCATCTGGTGCAGACCTATGTAGGCCCTTTGTATGCTGCCTTAGTCTCTGTGAGTTTACGTGTGCATCACTTCTGTTAACTTAGAAGGCCTTGTTCCCTTGGTGTCCTCCATCTCTTCCAGCTCTTATACTCTTTCTACCTCTGCCTCTGCAGGGCTCCCTGAACCCTGAGGGATGGATTTGGTGAAGACATTCTATTTAGGGCTGAGTTTTTCAAAGTCTCTCACTTTCTGCATAATGTCTGGCTATGGTATGGGTCTAGGTATTTATTCCTATCTGCTGCAGAAGTTTCTCTGATGATGGCTGAGCAAGGCACTGATCTATGAGTATACAGAATGTCATTAGAAGTAATTTTATTGCTATGTTCTTTGTTTTGTTTTGTATTTTTAGAATAATAGTTTTTGATTTTGCCCTAGGTCCCTGATCTATTAGTCCCAGGTCCTTGGTCAACGTCAGATATGGGTTCCATCTTGTGGAAGAGGCCTTTAGTCAAATCAGATATTGATTGGTTGGTTATTCCCACAAACTTGTACCACCATTTCCCTAGCATATTTTGCAGGCAGGACACCATTGTAGATCAAAGGGTTTGTGGCTAGGTTGCTGTTTACATTTCTCCTTTGGTAGTATGCAAAGTACCTTCCCATGCCAAAGACACTAGAAGGTGTGAAGGCTCTATAAAAGTACCATGTCAGCTTCTCCATATTCAGTGAGTTGTGTTAGTATTGTCTTCAGCAATGAGGCCTTACCATCAGTTTGTAGAGAGCAACCTATATTCTTGGCAACAGCCTAGGTTGTTTCAAGGTTCTCATGGGACCCCTTTGGCAAAAAACTCTATTAGATATAACCTATTCTTGGTACTAGAAGTTTCATTTGGAGGCAAGAGGGGTCCAGTTGGGACTCTGTCTCCTCCATTATTAGGTGATTTCATTTAGATCTCCTCTATATCTGTATATGTTTTGCTTCTATTTCACTAGGAGTTATATCTGTTTAAATTGCTCATCTGATCATGATTTAACTTTGGTAAGTGGTATGTGTAGAGAAAATTATCCATTTATTTTAGATTTTCCAATTTATTAAAATATAGATTTTTAAAGTATGTCCTTATGAGTCTCTGGATTTATTCAGTGTCCTTTTTATGTCCTCTTGTTCATTTCTATTTTTAGTTAATTTAGATAAGGTTTTGTCAAACATAATGATCTTCTCAAAGAACCGACTCTTTGTTCTTGATTCTTTGTATTTTTGTTTGTTTCTCTTGTAGTAATTTCATCCCTGAGTTGCCTTATCTCCTGCTGTCTACCGCTTTATTCTAAATTAACCTCACTTCCTACAGTTCTTTACCCGTGAAACGAGGTACCATTTGCAGAGTGAAAAACTCATGTCAGCTGACAGAAGAACTACAAAAGGAAGGGACAGCCTTCTTAAAGACTGAAATGCCACAGACTTCGAGGATACTCTATAAGCTGTACTTGTTCCAAGAGCTCCGCCCATTGTCATCAGAGACTTCTGTGAACTAGAGCTGATATACAGAACCGAGGTAGCAGCCAGCATTCGCCTTTTGTAAACGACTCTGCTTTACAGCCAACCATGGTTTTGTACGCTACTTTCAAATTAAAAGAAAACAAAAAATAGCCTACCACTCCAATAACTCCAAAAGAAATCAAAAAATGAAATTTCCACTATTTCAAGATTCAAAGATTAGTCTTCATTCTAAACCAAAATTGGAGGTCACTAGAAATGACTGATATGGGTTTCTAAAGCAGTAAGCTCCCTAAAATCCCTTCTATTACATAATGCTAGCTCCCCTGGAAAACAATTGTAAGCATAGCTAGAAATTTTGTTTCTTTGTTTCTTCAAAATAATAAAGTACTGGGGAGTTATGGAAAAATATACTATTACCTGGTTATGTTGAAGGCAACCTAGAGAGAAGAATAGAAATGTAGGTTTCTGAAAATTGCTTTGATTGCTAATGGTTGGACAATAAGCTGTTCACATTACTAACCACCACTTTTTCTTATAATAATGACTAGAATTGCATGTTACATACACCAAAAAGAATACTAAAAAAATGTGGAAGCTATGACAAAGAAACAGACATCTAGACAGCACTTGATTATAGACCTGTGGTAGGTTATTATACAAGAAAAGGACTAAATTCTGAAACAAATGTTGAACGGCTATTATGTGCCAGCACTATGTCAAGTGTTATTTATATTTCCAAGAGCTAATAATTATTGTCATCACTAGTTTACTAATGGAAACATCAATAATTTTACATTCTTTTTGTTAAAGTAACATCTTCCTCTGTTACTCAAGCTGATCTTGAACTCCTAGACTCAAGTATTCTTTTTATCTTAGTCTTCAAAGTACTTTATCTTAGTACTTCGAAGTATATATGGACTACTACACCCGGATTAGTGTGTGTGTGTGTGTGTGTGTGTGTTGTGTTGTGTTATTCTGGGCCTGGAACTGACATGAAGCCTCACACAAGATAGGCAAGGATTCTACCTCTCAATTACACCCCAATTTACAAAAAAAAATGTAAAGTATCATCTTTCCCATAATTAGAAATGCTGATAAAATGCTGGAGATATAACTCAGTGGAAGAGCGAATGTTTGCCAAACATATGTGAGGCCCTAAGTTAAATCCCCAGTACAAAAATGTGTTGATAGAGATAGACTCCATTTAGAACAGTACTAAATAAAAATGTATAAGGTTTATTTGAAGATCATTTTAAACTTCAAAGTATCATCAAAAAGTATAAAGTAACACTTGCATAAATACAAAGATGTACTATTCTTGAATATTCAAATTCAATATTATAAGATGATGACTCATGTGTTAATCTGAAATTTACTGTATTAATTTAATTGTGACCCAAATGGCTATCTCAACAGAACTTTTTGAATTTAAACATGCAAGAACAGAAGCATGCATGCAACAAAAGCCAGAAAACTGAAAAGCATAAAGCAATGGTAATTACAACAGTGCAGGATGGTTAGTAGGGACAAAAATGGGTCAATAGAGTACATAGTGATATTGGTGAGATTTTATGGGTGTAGTTGCCCAAATGTGAACTGACAAAGGACAACACCAATGAACATGCCAAAGTTGACAAGAAAAAGCTCACAAGAACTCAGCACTACACATATAGACAAACTATAGGTAACTAAGGAGAGCTGGGAATGGGGAAAGTGGTCTTCCCCAGGAAAGAGCACACCAATTGATTATTTAGTACCAAATGGTGAGCCTTGAAAATATATGTACAGTTAACATTATATGGATTAAACAGTTTAAATTTAGAAATATATATGGGGGGAACTACTCAACACTAACACATTTCCCCCAGAGTGCTCCAATTTACTGTGTACTCTTTCAGCCATGCCTAGAGTATTATGTTCATTTCATAAATTAGGAAAGATATTCTAGGAAAAGTATCCAAGAGTAAGATGAACTGAAGAAAAAACTGAGAATGTTTAGTTTCTCTGCTATTTATTTTGTGATTAATATACATTTAACATTTTAATACTTTGAGAATTTTATATATGACTTTCATATGAGATGAGTTCTCATTCATTCTAGGCACATCATATACCCCACAATGACCTTCATCTCCTCATTTTCCTGCTGTATCTCCCAGAATGCTGGGATTACCAGCATGTTGTCATATTTCTTCCTTCTTTCCTTCCTTCCCGCCTCTCTCTCTCTCTCTCTCTCTCTCTCTCTCTCTCTCTCTCTCTCTCTCTCCTCTCTCTCCCTCCCTCCCTTCCTTTCTTTCTTTCAAGGATTAATTTCTAAACAAAAAGTAAGAAAAATTAGAAAACTATCTCCAAGTATGTGAAGACTATGGGGTTAAACTTATTTTACATTCTTCCAAATGGCATTGCTAAATCCTCTATGATCACAGGAGCTGAAGGTAACAAGCCTTGGATCAGTATAAGAATGTTTTAACAATCTGCTGGTCAGGGAGAAGTAGAAATGGGAAAATATTTAGTCTATCTTAATGCCATATTCCCTGCATGAATAATACTCTCACAGCAACACTGCAAGGAAAGTGTTATTATATATTTTCCACAGAAGAAAATGAAAGATCAATAATGATTTTTACCTAAAGCCCACTCTTCCTTCCTTCCTTCCTTCCTTCCTTCCTTCCTTCCTTCATCCATCCTTCCATCCTCCCTCGCTCCCCTCCTTTCTTCTGTTCTCCTCTTGCTCTCCCTTCTCTTCCTTTTCTTCTCTCCTCTTCTCTTCTTTCCCTTCTCTGCCTCCATTGCATTCTAGATGTCAAATCTAGGGTCCTATATTTGCTAAGCACACCCTCAAGTATTGAGCTCCATCAATAGATAGGACAAGGGTTTAAATATTGTTTACCACAATGTCCTCCATGCATTCTCTTTTGCCCCTCTAATAACGATGCAGATAAAATGTTCTTTATAAAGCATAAATCTGATTATCTTTACTTACTTTCCCACATAAATGACTTAACTCAGTTTATCAAATCCTTCATAATCTGGTCCTTGGTTATATTTCTGTTGTCACTCATCACTTGTGGCCATAGAGATTGTTTTCTAATTATCCAGATACATACAGAAAAAAATGGTGTTTCAGTGGGAAAATATGCATCCTGTATAGTAAATTTTCCTACATCATCATAATCTGGTCTTATATGTTATCTTTGATCTGGTTTGCAATTATTTGTAATTGTAGTTAACAATGTTTTGATCCTTGTTAAAATGGTAAGGGAAGATCACTTGAGAGGGACTGGGGCTGTCCCTTAGTTGGTAGAGTGCTTGTACAGTGTGCAAAATGCCCTAAATTTAATCTCTAGAACTATATAAGACTGCGAATGGTGGTGTGCTCCTGTAATCCCAGCACTGTAGAGCTAGAGGCAAGAGGTACTGAAGTTTGAGGTCATTCTCAGTTACAGAGTGACTTTGAGGCCACCCAGCTACATGAGACCCTATCTAGAAAAGTGAAAAAGAACATCCAAGACTTACATTAAGGGAGAGAGACAGATTTTAACTCTGAATATTACAAACATGCATGACAATTTACCAAGGAAAAGAGTATAAATGGAGATCAGTGAACATAATTTTTTTCTTTTTACTATTTTTTATTGAGAAAATTTTTTCATTTGTTGCACACACCGATCAAAGATCCCCCCTTTCCCTCCTCCTGCCCCCCAGCCTCCCCCTCCCAACCCACCCTCCACTCCCCTCACAAGAAGGCAAGGCCTCCCACAACAGGCAGAGCTCCACGAGTCCAGTCAAAGAGAGAGAAGAGGGATTCTATGTGCAAGTGCATCAGGATCACGATGGGGAAATTTTTCTAAGAGAAGTCTTTAGTGTAGGCAAACTCACTCAATAGGATAAAGGCAGGTTTAGGATAGCAGGGGTAAAGGGCAAGAAAACTGATCAAATAGCAAAGGTATGGAGATAACACAGTAGGATCACTAAAACTGGGCTTCAAAGTCCAAATGCAGGACAGAGACTTAGCTGAGGAGAGTGCAGAGGACTTTCACTAAAGTTCCGTCAAGAAGACTGTGAAGAGATACCTTGGAATTAGAGATCTATACGGTCAGTCTCCACTCTAAAGGGATGGAAATGTGATCTAGGTGCCAAGCTATGCATCACATTTCTATGAGTGCTGAATGAAAGGGAGAACTCAGAATGAAATGAGCTTCATCTCTGTGAATCACCCACAGGTTTGTTATAGCAGCTGAAATGGCCTTTCTGGTTCGGGTATATTAAGTTCGAAGTAAAATCTAGGAATCAAAGCATAAAGATGGATGTGTTTTCTAGGGTGTTCCTGGATGGACTCCTGTTGTGAATTTCTTAGTGAACTTCCCTGTATAGATTTAGTTGAGGCTGCTTCTTCCTGTGTGGGCAAGTCACACCAGTGATTTGCTAAAGAGGGAATTGAAATGAGCTCAATGAAATGGTGCAAACAGCTTGCAATGGACATATCTCTTCCCAGATAGGCACTTTTTTGACTTCTATCTGAGAGTTCCAGAGGTAACACTTAAGGGAAACAGCTTGAACAACCTAGTTATTTGACAGGTACAAACTAATCATGGGGTCTCATGCTTCTCTCCTTTGCACCTCAGGAGGCAGAAAAGAGGGACAGACTTTTCATTAAAACCCTAAACATGGCTCAAAACTCTCATACCTATTATTAAACTCCATGTCTGGAGTAATCTCAACTTCAGAGTCACTCAGCTGGGCTAGAACATTAAAATGAGATGGTTACATTGAAAATGGTCCACAGAAGGAGGTAACTTTCTAGACTACATAGACAAGCTCTGTGGTTTTTAATTAAAGTGGTTTTGACATAAACATATAAAAGGAGGAGCTTGGACCAAACTCCTCCAACTTAGATTTTCTGTACATCTGTCTTTTCCAACCTAGGAAACAATTCTTTATCAATTACTAAAAGCCATTTAGTCAAAAGAATTCAGATCAAATTATAGTAGAGTACAATGACAAAAGGAGAGAAATTACCAGGCCAGTTGTCATAGTATGGATTCCAGCCCGACAGGGGCTCTGAATCAGATTTGTGAAACTACAGCACCCAGCCAGCAGGAAGATTCGAGGACACAGTTTACAGAGCTCATGGCGTTTTAATGACAGACTTTATTTAGTTCTTAACTTTTGGACTTCTAAAGTTACATTTCCCAAATTTACACTTATATATGTACAAGTCTCTCTTATTTATAATAAACTATTTTTCAAGTTTAAAATATATATTTATTACTTTTTATTTTTGAGATTATAACATAATTACATCATTTTCCCTTTCCCTTTTCTTCCTTCAAACCCTCCCATGAATCCCTTCTTACTCTCTTTCAAATTCATGGCCTCTTTTTTTTTATAAATTGTTGCTACATACATATGTGTGTGTGTTCCTAAATAAATAAATATAACATTCTCAGTCTGCATAGTGTTATGTGTATGTATTGTTTTCAGGGCTGACTGATTGATACTGGATGACCAATCAGTGTGCTCTTCGTTGAGGAAGACTATTTCTCCTATGTGCAACACTCCTTAGGTGTCTATAGGTTTTGTTCAGGATTGAGGTCTTGTAGACTTTTCCCTGTCAACTTTGGCATGTATTTTGGAGTCAACCCTTTTCATCTCATGTTGGGGAAGTTTTGTGAGTGAGACTTTAAAAGACAGAATCTCACAGCAAACTGACTGTTTCTCTGTCTCTTATACTCTTTCTACTCCCTCTTCCACAATGATCCCGAGCCTTCAGGTTCAGGGCTTGTATTTTAGATATATCAGTGGAAACTGGGCTCCACAATTCTGAATGGAACACTAGGTTTTATTTCAGTAATCAATCTGGCATTAGAAGTTGTCAGACAAACAAGTTCCCAAGTAGTTGTTATACGAAACGGGTGAAATCACAGATTAAGAAGAAAGGATTTGTATGCATATATGTATGCACGTGTGTATGTGTGGATATGTGTGCCTATTCATGTGTGTGAAGGTTCACAAGAATGCACATGTTTGTGGAGACCAGAAGACAACTTCTGGTGTCATTCCTCTGGTGCTATCTTCCTTTTAACCTGAGACATATATGACTGACCTGGTGCTCAACAAATAGGCTAGACTGGCTGGCCAGAAAGCCCCAGGGATCAGCTGATCTCTGCCTACTCAGTGCTGGTACTATAAGCACCACCATGATCAGTTTTTTGTTCGTTTGTTTGTTTTTATGTGAATTCCAGGGATCAAATTCTGGTCCTTGTGCTTGCAAATTAAGCACTTTACTGACTGATCCATCTCTCAAGTCACAAAAAAGGTGTTCTTATTGCTTTCTTTTATTTGATAAGTATATCATTGTATATTTGACCACTAAAGAGAGAGTGAATACAAAGAAAAGGAAAAAAATCAGGAAAGAGTCAGACTGAAGAGATGAGTTACCTGTAATAATTTGTTTCAGAGTAAGAAAACTCAAATCAAATTTTACTTTAAATAGGTTCATTTGAGCCCATTTTCCTTTTCTCATACTTATGTTTTTGATAACAAGAATGGCAGAAGTTGTTCGTTTAAAGATGTTTCCACCCAAATTATCTCCTAGAGCTCAGAAAGCAGAGGGATCAGAGATGACTCTTTCTCTTCTGGTGTCCTGTGGGTGAAACTTGCTTTCCATTCACCATGGCATTTCATGTTCATAAGGTTAAATAGTTCCTTTTTTATTAGAATGCTTATAACTTTACCATCTAAGTTCTTTGGGAAGGGATTGGAGAGATGGCTCAGTACTTAAGACTGCTTCCAGCTCTTTCAGAAGACCAGAGATTGCTTCCTAGCACTCATGTCAGGTGCCTCACAACTGTCCATAACCCCAACTCCTCAGGATACAATGCCCACTTCTGGCCTTTAAGGGTACTTTCACACATGGGCACATGGTCACACAAAAGCATACATACATACAAATAAGTAATAGTATAAAAATAAATTTTTTAAAAATCCTTTGTTTCAAGGGATAACCAGGCATTTAGCAATATATCTACTTTAAAATAAAAATACTACTACTTCATCCTGGCTTATCATCATCAGGAATTTTGGAATATAACTGTACATTGTGGTTGGAAAAATATTAGAAGAGGAGTGCTGATTGATAAAGTCAATAAAGCATCACTTTTAATCCTCCACCTAAATTATAACAAATACAATAACATCTAAGAGTGAAAGACAATTGGAAGTAATCTGATGTAACCCATGATGAGATCTAGATCTTCTTTATTCACTCTAAATGCTGTAAGGTTGTAAAAATGGACAATTTCCTTAGTAACTGAACTTTCCAATATTTGCTATATGGTGTTGTCTTATGCAGAATATAAGCAATATAACAAGGGCAATACCAAAGATAGAGAATCTCTTTCATTGTTGTATATTTGACCACTGAAGAGAAAGTAAAGGAAAGACTGGGAACTAAGAGATGGCTCAGTGGTTAAGAATAATTGCTAAGAAACAGAAAAAATATGCACATGTACATTTATTTGTATCTGCATGTGTGTGAGTATGTTTGTATATTTGTCTCATGCACTTCTAGAAGCTGAGATGTTCAGACAGAAAAGAGTTAATTATATAATTCAGTTCTAATCTGAAGGTCTAGGAATAAGGAGAATCAACAGTATAAATTGTAGCTTCAGTATGAGTCTAAAGATAGAAGACTATCCCAAAGAAAATCAAGTAGTAAAAAAGCAGTTTTTTTTACTCAACCTTTTATTCTGTTAAGTCAAGCAGATTAGATAAAGCCTATTTCCATTAGGGATATGGCCTATCTATGGGTGTTTTACCAGGTCTGCCAACTCATCGTTAATCTTATCCAGAAGCACACAGACACACCCCAATGATTAACTACTTCAGTGTGCTCCCTGGTTCAGTCAAGTTAACACATACAATTAACTATAGCAGGTACTCAGAGATGCATACTTTGTAACTAAACGTTGATAAAAATGAATGTCCAGATCAAAGCGTAATCTGCGTACTTGTTCATATATTGGTCTCTACTCCTGTTCCTCTAAATTCTTATTAATTGGTATCAGTACAATCCAATGTTACCTCTCAGTATTTCCCACTTTCTCTACCATTTAGTATGGACAATTAGTGTTCATAATGGGATCATTTGATGGTAACATGGTAAAAACATAAGACTTTTTCCTTAATCCACTTACAAACTTTTCTAATTAACTAGGCTTCCTTCAAAAGTGTTGAATATCTTACTTTTATTTTTTCTCATTAGCTACTTGATAATATTGGAGTCTGCCTTAAAGACAAACCACAAGTCAGTGTAGAAAAGATGCTCATAGGACTTAAGGGGCCAGTATTAGAGTTGAAAGGATGGACCATCAATGGACAGTTAGGATGTTACAGAAGAAAACTGTAGCATGAATCTTAAAAGTTCTTATTAATAAAAACAAATCCAGAGCCAAGTATTGGGGTGAACGCTGAATGATCAGAGAAACAGAACAAGCCACAGCTTCCTCACCTCGCCAATTCCCCAGCTGATCCTATTTCCTCAGACTGGAAGCCTCTGAGTCCTCAACTGGAATGAATCTCAGCTGAACTGCTTCTCGAAAGCCTGAAAGCTTAACCAGCTCTAGTTCCTGGTCCTCACGCCTTATATACCTTTCTGCTTTCTGCCATCACTTCCTGGGATTAAAGGCTCAGTTCCTGGGATTAAAGGTATGAGTCACCATGCATGGCTGTTTCCAGTGTGGCTTTAAACTTACAGAGATCCAGATGGATCTCTGCCTTCCAAGCGATAGGATTAAAGGCGTGTGTGCCACCATTTTTTGGCCTCTATATCTAGTGGCTGTTCTGTTCTCTGACCCCAGATAAATTTATTAGGGTGCAGATATATTGGGGAACACAATATCACCACAAAAAAACTATAGAAACACACAAAATCTTGGGTTCAATCTTTCCTCCTTTCCTTTCCTAATGCCAGGATCCATTTTCCAAATACGTTGGCTCCTGCAAGAGCTATAAGGATGTTAGGGTACATGAGACACTGCGTTCAGAATAGGCACTCTCTTAACAGATGGTGCAAAACTTGGGAATTGAAGGGAGAAAGCTATTGTTAGGCAATATTTTGAACAAGAAAAATAGTTTGTAGGGGCTCGGGGAGACAATTTTGTTTTGGTTCAAAACAGTAAATTACCTAGATGGCTTACTCTATCTGACAATCTAAGATTATCAAACTATCCACTGAAAATATGGCTTCCTAAGCTGCTTCTTGTAAATGCATATTATTTGTTCAACAGATTTTCTGTTCTCACGTATCTGAGAAGAAATTTTTAACATGTTCTTTTCATCACTAAAGAAAAATAGATTTTGAAAGGGAGACTCTAGAGTCTACAGGATGAAACACCACATTTCTCTGGGAATACACAAGTTCCTCTCAGAAATAATGATAGCTGCCTATAACAAATGGGGTCTTTCATTTGTGTTGATTAAGTCTGAAAATGTCGACAAGTCACTGCCAACTTTAGTGTAATGTAACCATGTTCCTTGCATCTAAAACCTGAAGAGTTTATAGACACTTATTCCCTTTGTTGTATATGGAGAAAACTGTGGGCCAAATCTGTTTAAATACAGCAGATTTGGCAACAATTGAAAAATATGAGGGGCACAGTTTTGTGAGGCCAGTTGTCATGGTTGGAGGCAGTTAATTCTTCCGGTTCACAAAACAACTGACTTCAGTTAAAGCCAATAGCACCTTCAAATATTACTGCTCTGGCCAAAAAATAATTATCACTAGTCATTGGGAAGATTCCAAATTGTCTTCTGGAGTAGTTCCACTCTATTTTGGACAATAAATTGAAATGAAGCATACTGGAAAGAACATGAGCTTTGGCATCAGACCTAGGTTTAATTCTTGGCTCAGTCATTTACTAGTTGTGATATGTTCAACAAATTACTGAATCTTTCTGAGTTTCATTTTCCTGATCTAAAATGTAAATAATTAAATTTACCTCCAAAATTTAGTATTGATAAACAAGTTTTTTGAAGCATATGATGATCCCACTACAATTACTAGCACTACTTTGTATTCCTAATAAGGTATCGCTTAAAACTAAGGAATGTGCCACATGGGTGAACATTATAAACATAATGCTAAATTGAAAAAGAACATTTATGATGGGATACATATTATAGAATTTAATTCATGTGAAATACCCAAAGTAGACAAACCTGTAGAGATAAAGCAATTAATTAGTGGTTGCTAGCAATCTGGTAAGGGTTGAATAAGGGAACGATTGTTAATGCATATGGGTTTCTTTGGGGGCTGATTCAAATCTTCGTATTTTAGATGTTATATTAAGACTATATATGCAGTAATAATTAAAATGGGTGAGGCTGAAGTGTGTGATTTTGTTACTTGTTTTCTTTCTTTCTTCCTGTCCCTTTCCCTTTTCATGTATTTTATTCAGTTACTTCAATATTTGATACAAATTGATTCTAAGGTATTTAAATTTTTATAATTTATGATATATTTGTACATAGTTTTGAGAAGTTTTCTGTTTATTACTGTGTAGAGCTATAGATAGGTGACATGTCATATAAAGACACAGATATGAGAAATAACATAGTCTACTTTTACCAATGTCATGCCAGTTTCAGTAAAGTTAGATCTTACGTGTATTAGCTACTTTTCTCTTTTCAGATTTTAAAAATAAACAATTAAAATATTTCTTCTTGATACTATGGGCACCTAATCAAAGGATGTTATGAATTTTGTTTAAATTTCGCTTAAATCTGACAAGGAGGTTAGTAATTATATCTGCCTCCAGTTTTATTGATTCCCATGTTTTCTTTCATAAGTTCCATTACATTTCTTATAGTTATTCCATTTCTATCCCAAGAGTTGATTTTCTTTAAGTAGGTACAACAATGATAAAGTTTTAAATTTAATACTATTTTTCTTACCCTTCTACTCTTCTTCTAACTTTTTTTTGCGTTTAGTATAGTGAGTCTGGTTCCTCAGGAATAATAAATATTACTATATCACTATACCATACCCCTATACCTCTCTTTTACTTTTTGAATGATATTTCCATTGCTTATAAGATACAGTGTTTAGATTTGCTTCTGCCCTATTCTTTATGGCTTCTAAGGCTTCAGATGAGAAACATATCATTATTCAGTTCCTTATTTATGATTAGTCATTTTGTCAAATTGGAACTCATGCCATTCCAGTTCTCTCTCTCTCTCTCTCTCTCTCTCTCTCTCTCTCTCTCTCTCTCTCTCTCTCTCTCTCTCTCCCTCACTCTTATGGATCAAGATTTAAGCTTTCAGCTTCTCCAGTACCATGTCTGTTTGCCTGGTGCCATGCTCCCCACCCTGATGGTCATGAACTCTAACCCTCTGAAACTATAAGCCCCAAATAAATGCTTTCTTTTTTAAGTTGCCTTAGTAATGGTGTTTTATCATAGCAATAGAAAAGTAACTAATACAGAAGTTGGTACCAGGGAGTAGGCTATTGTAAAGGCTTGATCATGCTGGGTTTGAAGAAATGTGGAAGATTTCAGGATTTTGAACTAGGAAAGCAGTTGAATGCTATAAACACAGATTAATGGCCATTCTAGTAGGAGGTTGGAAGACAATAGTGATGAGAGCAATATGAACTATGGAGGAAGCCAATCTCAAGAAGAGGGGAATAGTATTAGCAACTGGGCTAGAGACAATTCTTGTGATATTTTGGCAAAGAATGTGCCTGATTTTTATCCTTGTTTTAGAAATCTGCCAGAGGCTAAATTGAAAAATAGTGGGTTGACTTTCTTGGCTGAGGAGACTTCAAGACAGCCTAATATTGACTCTGTCGTGAGTTTATTTGTTTGTTTGTTTAAGCAGTCATTCTTATGCAGGCATACAATGAAAAAGTTAGAATGATACAAAAAACATGTACAGTTTGAAGAGAAAATCAGCACCAGGAAATTTAATGTTGGAGTCAAGGCTTGTGCTGAAAGAGATAAAGAGATTAAGGAGAGGCCTGATCTGAAAGGCAATAAATTGTGGATGCCAGCAGGACAAGATCCCACCCAGATAAGCTTCTAACTTGTGAAAAGAAGAGGCCTAGAAATATTCTGCCCCCAGAAAGTAACAACAAACAAACAAAAGTTACTATAATTGTGATTAAGGGTATACAGTCATGTCCATTCTAAGTTGGAAGCCAAACTTGGTATTGCCTCACACATGGTGTTAGCTTTAAAGTCATGAAGGATACTAGGGATTCAGGCCAGGCATGTGACTCCTGAGAAGCCATTGCATGAAGCTGTGGAAGTAAAGTCTGTATTATGTTGGAGACCTCAAGATGTTGGAGATGCCAGAGCTGTGGGAAATCTTCCAAGGACAGCCGCAGACAGGGCATGAACAAGTCAGAGAGACAGAGAAAGAGAGATGTATCCTGCAAAAGAAAAGCTGGAGGGGCAGAGCCATCTAAATCTTTGACATCAGACATGAAACTACAGGATTTGGAGGTTGTCCTGCTGGGTTCCAGTCTTGCTATGGCCGATTATTTCCTCACTATGTCCTTGTTCTTCTGTTTGGAATGGTAAATATAGATTCTGTGCCATTGCATATTGAAAGTATGTAGTTTGCTTTTTGATTTTACAGGGGGTTATAATTAAGAGATTGCCTTGAGTCTCAGAAGAGACAGTAGACTTTGGACATTTGAACAGTGTTGAGACTGAAATATTATGGAGCCTTTTAAAGTTGTACTTCAAAAAATGCATTTTGCATTATGATTTGGCCATGAGAACAATAGGACCAGGGAGTGGAATGTGGTAGTTTGAAGGAAAACTGCCCCCCATAGTCTTTGGAATTTGAATATTTCATCCCCAGTTGGTGGCTCTGTTTGGGGAAGCTTAGGAGGGATAGCCTTGCTCAGGAAGTGTGACAATAGAGGTGGGTTTTGAGTACTTAAAGACTTGTCCTATTTTATGCTTGCTCTCTGTTTCCCGCCTGTGGTTCGAGTTGCAAACTCTTAACGGTTCTTGCAGCATTGCTTCCCTGTTGTGGTGGTGATGGACTCATCCCTCTGCAGGAGTAAGTCTAAAACCAACTCTCCCTTCTATAAATTGCCTTGGTCATGGTGTTTTATCACAGCAATAGAAACCCTAACTAAACATCTTGCTGTTGAGTGTGTCTATTCTCGTATTACTATTGCCATCTCTACTTCCATCCTTCACTGCCATCAGAATCCAGCTTCTTCAGTCTTCCAGTGTGGACCCAAAGACCAGCACATCTCCAGAAATTCTCCAGGTCTTGCCTACCAGATTAGGGTTGCTGAGACATCCAGCCTCACCAACTGAGCAACTCCTATGTTCTCAGCCTCTGCAGCAGATAGATTGCCAATCCTTACCATGTAAACAAATTGATTTTTGTTAGCTTACAACAATTTGGGTTTCATTGAGGCATTTTCTCAAATAAGGTATTTTTGTTTCCCATACCCTCTTCTTCCCCATTCCCTCTCCATCCCTTCTGCTGTCTCACCTCCAGCATCTTCCTTTCTATTTTCATGTCACACATGGCATTTGTCTTTAACTTTTATAAATTATATTATTCTATTTCTCCTATTCCTCTAGAGAACCTCAACTAACACACTATAAATAGTTTGCTTTTTTACTCTGGCTTCCTTCACATTTGCTTATTTTTCAAAATTGTGATTATTATGAGATCTTATTATGAGTTCCTTTGTATTTATCACATTTGGGGGGGTCACACAAATTCTTTCTTTGTCAGAAATAATGTATTGATATTGCTTTAAATTTTGAGTTCTTTTCTACCTAATTACAGGTCTCTGTAATTTTTGATGAGTAATTTAAGTTAGCATATAAAGTAATGGAATTAGCTATGACATTTTCTTATTGGTTTCCCATGCCACTTCTTTCCCCCATTGCCTTCCCCCTCCTTAGTGATCCCCATCCTTCCCCCTTCAGCTTTAGGTCATGTGTATTCCACTAATTTCTTTATTCTTCAGATTCTTTCCTCCCTTCCTAATGTCCCATTTTTCGCCCTCTAATGTGTGTGTATGTGTATGAGTGCATGCACATATATACCTATATACAAATTAAAATTTAGAATACTTGTATGAGAAACATGATAATTTTCTTTTTGGTCTGGCTTATTTCAACTAATATAACAAGTTCCAATTCTGATCTTTTTTCTTTAAAATGTCATGATTTCATTTGTGCCTCTTTATTGCTGAATGAAAGTCTATTGTGTATATGGACTACATTTTTAAAATCTGTTCTCATGTTAATGAATATTGAGGCTGCCTCTGTTTCCTGGCTATTGTGAATAGTGCTATAACAAACATGAGCATACAAATATTCTGTGATGTGCTGACTTACATGTCATGGGGTATATACCCGAGAGTGATATAGCTGTGTTGTACAGCATTTCAAGTTTTGACTTTTTGAGGAATTTCAATCCTGATTTCCATAGTAGCTTCACAAATTTATATCCCCAGCAGCAGGTGGCAAGCAAGTCTTTCCCCCTGATTCTCCCCAACGTCTGCTGTCATTTACATTCCTCATGACAGCCATTCTGACTTAGTTGAGATGCCATCGCAAAGTAGCTTTAAGCACTATTCCCTTGGTAGCTAAGCTGTTGAAAACATTCTAAAACATTTTAAAATCTTAAAAATATTTTAGTTATGTGTGTGTGTGTGTGTGTGTGTGTGTGTGAGAGAGAGAGAGAGAGAGAGAGAGAGAGAGAGAGAGAGAGAGAGAGAGAGAGAGGTGTGCATGCAGGTTCCTAAAAAGGATAGAAAAGGGTGTCAGATCTCTAGTATAGGTGTTGAGAATCAAACTCTAGTGTTGCTGGAGAATTTCTCTCCAGCTCCCGCCACCAAGTCCCACCAGTCCCAGAGCCCACTTATAAAATAAACACACAGACTCTTACATTATTTAAACTTCTTGGCCATTAGCTCAGGCCTGTTATTGTCTAGCTCTTACTCTTATATTTAGCCCATTTCTATTAATCTTTACTTTGCCACATGGCTCATGGCTTACTGGTACCTTACATCTTCCTTGTCCTGATGGCGGCTGGCAGTGTGTCTCTCTCAGCCTTCCACTTCCCCGCATTCTTTTCCTTGTCCCGCCTATACTTCCTGCCTAGCCAATGGCCAATCAGTGATTTATTTACTGACCAATCAGCAACACACTTGACATACAGACCATCCCACAGCACTTCCCCCTTTCTTTTCTTAAAAAGGAAGGTTTTAACTTTAACATAGTAAAATTACATATAACAAAACAATTATCAAGCAAGAATTGCAGTTACAATATTAAAGAAGAGATCCTATCTATCTTATATTTGTAAGTTTAAGGTTTTATATCTAACTTATCTTTTATTATAACTAAGGAAAATTGTAAGTATCTAGTCTTTAACCACATCAAAGACCTCAGAAGGATATACTACTACCTGAGAAATGGAGAAGGATATAAGCAACTTTTAGGAGTCTTGTAGGGTAGACAGAGACAGCTGGCAGCCTGGACAGTCATTCAAAGTTCTCTTGTAAAGTTGGGGCATCTGTCTTCAGCCCAAAGGCCTAGAGTCTCTTATTCACTTTTCTCTGTGTCCTGTAGAATGTCTGGCAGTTTTCTCTGCAAAGCAGGAACCTGAAGGACCATTTTGTCAAGCAAAGTTTAGTGGTCATCTTTGTATGAGTCCTGCATGTCCAGTTGATCAGGCAGTCCAGGCAAGAACAGTTTCTTGTCCAAATGGCTATTTTTGTCAAGGTGAAGAAAAACTCCGTATGGAGTGTCTTCGATGCCCATCCTCCTCTCTGAAGTAAATCGGTGCTGTCAGGAGCAGACATGTCTCACTGTCCAGAAAGTCTAAATTTTTAAAACATTTTAAATGCCATATTCTGTAGGTCTTTGAAGTGTTTGAAGACTACCTATCTATCTGAAATATATCTATGTATACCTAGAAGACTTAACTAACATGGCTACAAATATTATCATAGATGACTAACTATTAATCTATTTTTTAATTATCCATTACAATTTTAAATGAGTTATATAAACATAATACCTCAAACAAGAATAGAAATATATATACAGTATAACAAAATTAAGTTTAAATTTGTATCAATAAACTAAATCTATAGCAATGTAAAACATTTTAAACAAGTTGTTATTCTTTAAAAGTAGGTTCATTAATCTACCCTTTCATCCTATCATATCTAAACTATCCCCCTTTTTGTTTTAGAAAGAGATTGTATTTATAATCAACCTGATTTAAATAAAAATATTGTTTTTTCTCTGTCCCACACCAGAGGGCTCTTTTGATTTGGGACATAAGAATCTCTTAACCATTTTTTTTTTGAGCAATATGTCTGGGTTTAGAGGGGGAGTGAGCCAATTCCATCTCTAAAGCCAGCTTGGTATATTTGGGAATTTGGGCGTAGCTTCTCTTACTACTTCCTGCTGGAGGGGGGCGCTGTATCTTCTGGAGACAGAAAGAAAATTTTAGGATCATGGAGTAGTCCGTGAGGCTGTATATCTGAGCCAGTTGACTTGAAACCATTCTGGATGTTGAATCATCTGGGCCATGGTGTCATTGGAGACCTTTCAGGGGGTCTTGGCTGGTCAAACCTGATGTATCTTAATCTGGAACAAATCCATAGTCTCTGGCTTTCTGTGGAAACAAGAGCAGAGACTCTTTTCCAAAGCAACATATCCTTATATCCAAATTTTGAAGTCAAGGTACCTTTAAAATATACATTTTGGCATAACTCAACAGCTTTTATAATCAAATGTTTTTCTGCAGTTACGAATATCAAAGAGAACATAATCCAGATTCTCTGTGTGGTAGTCATCTTTACGTGGCTTATTTTTTTATATTAGCTTGAGCCTATCCCTTTTAAACTGCAGCCTTCTAAGCCTGAAATGGCGCAGTGGCTGCTGGCTCCGCCCATTTCAGCTTCCCAACATGGCGGCGGTCCGCTTTCCGCCAGCTCTGGGAGCCATGACTCTCAGAAATAGTGGGTCTACACTTTTACCAAAGTAGCGTGTAGCCCAGAAACCTCTTTTTTTGTTTTGTACTAGCAAAGGCTAAATTCACCACACAGTTTAATGTGCTACTTGCAGAGGCCTCATTCCCACCATACTGCGGCAGGTTGAGCATGCACGCCAGGAACCCGCCATAGTAGCTCAAACATGCAGGCTGCTGCTAGCTTAAAAGAGACAACTAGGAGCTGTTTTTAGCTCCGTTTTAGAATCTTTTTTCTCCGTTTTTAGGTGGAGACTCTTGCCCCACGTTGGGCGCCATTTGTTGCTGGAGAATTTCTCTCCAGCTCCCGCCACCAAGTCCCACCAGTCCCAGAGCCCACTTATAAAATAAACACACAGACTCTTACATTATTTAAACTTCTTGGCCATTAGCTCAGGCCTGTTATTGTCTAGCTCTTACTCTTATATTTAGCCCATTTCTATTAATCTTTACTTTGCCACATGGCTCATGGCTTACTGGTACCTTACATCTTCCTTGTCCTGATGGCGGCTGGCAGTGTGTCTCTCTCAGCCTTCCACTTCCCCTCATTCTTTTCCTTGTCCCGCCTATACTTCCTGCCTAGCCAATGGCCAATCAGTGATTTATTTACTGACCAATCAGCAACACACTTGACATACAGACCATCCCACAGCACTCTAGTCCTCTGGAAGAGCAGCACCCACTCAGCCACTGAGCTATTCTCTCCAGGCACCATTTTCAAAAATATGTGTTGGTAATTTGTCTTTTGAGGACTGTCTATTCAGTTCATTAAGCCATTTATTGATTAGATGATGTTCTAGTTTCCTGTCGGTTGATGTAGAAAACACTCTGACAACAAATAACTCAGGGGAGGAAAGGATTTATTTGGCTTACCCTTACAGGGCACAATCTGCTCTTGAAGGATGTCAGGGCAAGAATTTAGAGCAGTTAACCATGAAAGAATGCTGCTTGCTGGTTTGTTCTCAGGTTCATGATTAGCTAGCTTTCTTATATTGGTTAGGAACACCTGCCCAAGGAATGGGCTTGACTCCTATGTATCAATTAACAATCAAGACAGCTCCCCCACAGACATGCTGGCAGGCCAATCTGATCTCAGGATCCCTCATTGAATCCCTTTTTAGGTGACTCTAGGCTATCAGATTAACATTTAAATCTCACTATGAGATGGTATGTTTCTTTAAGTTATGCAGTTCTTTCTTTCTTTATTTTTTTCTGCAGTTCTTTATATATTCTAAGTATTAATCCTCTCTCTGATGTATAGTTGGAAAAGATTTTCTCCCATTCTGTATGTTTTCTCTTCTATTTGCTGATCATTTCCTTAGCTGTGTAGAAATAATACGCAATCTTACCTGGCAGTTCTTAACACAATTTCATGTGCTAATGGTGTTCTCTTAGAAAGCTTATGTTTTGAATTTTTCTAGTCATTTCAGTGTTACATGACTTATATACTAAAATCTTTAAATACTTTTTAAATTTCAGAGTAAGGGATATTGATCTAATTCTATCCCACTGTGTACCATATAGTTTATTTTATAGGTGGGTATATTCTGCCCCATCTGGGAAGCTTTTACATTCTGTTTAATCAGGCAATGGTTTTCAGAACCCATTTTTTTTCTCATCTTTTAACACTACTGACAAGAGGAATATGAGATTTTTTGTTACTGTCCATCATCCATGAGATCCTATTCATCTCAATTACTTTTCAGTGTATTTTCTCTGTTACTCAGACTGTGCAATTTCCATTATTTCATTGATTCTTTTTTATAATTTAAAAATTTTGAGAACTTCATATATAAACACCGTATTTACATCATTTCCAGTCTTCCCATGTCTCCACTCTTTCTCAAATCCACTCCATTATTTTGGCTGTTTTATAGTTTTTTTATTTCTTTGCTGAGGTATATTTTATCATTGTTAATTGAATCACTTTCTTATGGTTAATATTTTTATATCCTTATCAGATAATTCTAGCATCTGAGCTTTCTCAGTGTTACTATCTGCTAATTTTCTCCTCTTATTCAAGTTATGGTTTTGTTTGCTCTTAGTACAAGTAACTTTCAATTTTTTTAAGTATTCAGATGTTAAGACTGTGAGTCTCTACATGAGTGGTTCTCATCCTTCCTAAAGCAGCAACCCTTTAATACAGTTCCTCATGTTGTAGTGACCCACAACCATAAAATTATTTCCATTGCTACTTCATCACTGTAATTTTGCTATTGTTATGAATCACAATGTAAATATCTGATATGCAGGATATCTGAGATGTGACCCCCAACATGTCAAGACCCACGTGTTGAGAACCACTGCTCTAGATCCTATTTAACCTTTATCACAGAGTGTCATGATGTTCAAGTGTGGTTTGTCAGTGTGAGAGGGAGTGTTTATTCAGTTTTTGCTTGGATCTAGTAATACCATCCTGGAAAAAGTGAAGGTAACAATACTCTGCTCCATTGTAGATGGTAAGATGGAAGCTCAGCCTGCAGTGCGAAAGGAAATCTAGAAATGTATCCTTGCAAAGTTCAGCCTAGGGAAGACCAGCTGCAGAGGGGAAGCTCATTTGGGAACTTCAGTTGGCAGCCTCAATGTCCTGCTCTGTTTCTTCTGGAAATGGTGAGTGCTGATTGGATGATGTTACCTTTTGTTCTCATTGTTCTTTTCCTTGGAAACTTCACCTCAGGGGACAATCTGCCATCCCCCCATCAGCACAACCAACAGTAAAACAAATGTTCAAATATATTCATCTGTGGAAGACTTTCTCATTCAAGCTGCCACAGCATTTGTGTCTGTGTGAGTTATGTGCACATTACAAATGACCATGGAGGTCAGAGACCTTGGGTTTCCCTTGAACTGAAATTACAGAGTGTTGTCAGCCACCCAACACGTACTCTCAGAACAGTGATCTCCAGGAGTACTACATACTCTTAAGCATTGAGCCACCTCTCCAGCCCCTCTGGTATAGATCTTAAATGCCCAATAAATGTTATGAGTTAAAAGCTTGGTTGCAGGCTATAGTATTACTGGAAAGCAGAATATTTAGGAGGGAAGAAATCAGGTAATTGAGGAAATGCACTTGAAAGAAGTATTGGACTCCCAGACCTCTTCTCTCCTTTTCTCTTTCTGTTTCTACTTCCTAGCTGTTCCAGATCAAGCAACTTTGCTTTATTAGTTCTGTTACGCTGCTGTTTGTTTGTTTGTTTGTTTTGCCACAGGCTTAATACAATAGGGCCTAGTGACCATTGACTGAAACTTTCAAAATGATGGGACAAAACTAAATCTCTTCCCCTTACAAATATTTTATCTCTGGTATTCTCTAATATTTATGGTGCTGTGAAACACCTCCAAAACAAAACCTTCCCTCTTGGAGAGAGGACTGAGGCTCATAAATCTAAGGAGCTAACAAAATTTACAAGGCTCAGAAAGCCCAGAAAAGTATAAGATACACAAGGTCTCTCCTCAGAAATAGGCACATAGCAGAAGGCAAACAGACTGACATGGGTATAATACAATAGTCTGATACATGTCTCCTTTTTTTTTTTTTTTTTTTTTTTTTTTAGTTTTTCGAGACAGGGTTTCTCTGTGTAGCTTTGCCCCTTTTCCTGGATCTCGCTCTGTAGACTAGGCTGGCCTCGAACTCACAAAGATCCACCTGTCTCTGCCTCCCGAGTGCTGGGATTAAAGGCATGTGCCACCACCGCCCGGCTACATGTATCTTTTTAATCTGTGTGTGTGTGTGTATGAGAGAGAGAGAGAGAGAGAGAGAGAGAGAGAGAGAGAGAGAGAGAGAGAGAGAGATACCTGGAGTCCACTCTTGCCTTTTACCTTGTTTAAAGCAAGGGCTTCTCTTGTTTATGCCACTTCTCCATGTATTCCAGGCTAGCTGAGTCATGAACTTCCTGATGATTCTCCTGTCTCCACCTTCCTTCATAACACAGTAATAATGGTATATAGGGTCAGAAGATCCAAACCCAGGTCATCAGGGTTGCATAGCAAGTGTTTTAACCACTGAATCTTCTCCCCAGATCCCTTATACATATCTTTCATAAAATATCTCAATGGAAGGCAAAGTCGCATTTATTTCCTAGTAAAGACCATATTACTGAAATAGAATTTTCTCTGAAGTAGTCATTTCATAGTGGGCCCCCTTCCTCATTATGGAATGATGTGACATATTCCTTCAATACATCATGGCTTTTAGCCTTCACTACATCCCAACTTTATTTGTATTCACTCAGCATCACCTAGTAGTCTGATAAAATAGCTCTTGATTCAGTGGCAAACAATGTGGCGAGTATCCTTTTCTATTCTAGGTACAGAGCTGTTGAATAAGACACAGGCATTGTTTAATAGTATAATATATTCAGAAGGAAATGTAATAGAAATGTGTACCTCCATTACTGAAATACTCATAGTAATTTTACTTTAATGTTTGATAGGCTATTAACAATTAGGTTATAAAGACTTAAAGGTAAAAACCTGTTTCCTTCCATTATAGTATACTTACACTAGAATAATGCAGGAGCTAAACCCTGAGGAAATTGCCAATTAGCAGTTAGTAGCCATCTGCCCCTCTAATGAATGCAATTCTTTCCTTATGAACTTGCCCTTCAGAGGCCACTCAGATTCAAGGCATATCAAGATGAAGGTCACTGGCCTAATAGAAATTCTATAACAAAAGTATGACCCTTATGTACACTGTGAATTATAGGGATGAAATAGATATGAAGCCATCTGTTCTGCTCTTACAGGTCACTAATTGACATACTGCCACCCAAACCATCAAAGTCTCCCTTCCAGAGCAAAACAACCTTTTTTTCAGGCAAAATCAGGTGCATTTAGTGTGGTATGATCATAGATAAGGCAACCCTTTTTATTACTGCCGAAGTAAAATCAGAGGCCAATACTATGACTGAGGGTAAAAGAACTTGAGTTTTATCCCCAGAACCTAGTGGAAGAATAGGACCAATGACCAAATGTTGTCCTCTGACCTCTATAGGCATGTCAGACACAAAAACACCTGCATTAATGCACATTAATGATAGTGAGTAAAATAAAAATATAAAGAAAGAAAACCATCATGTTATCTAACCTCAAACTAATGAAGATGAGACTGTTTGGGGAAACAGTGTCACTTTATTTTACTAAGCCATTTAATTTTCTGAGAAACAGCCATATGGATTTCCAAAGTGTATGAGTTTGAACTCGCATCAACAATGGAGGAGTGTTCCCCTTGCTCCACATTTTCTCGCACATGTGCTGTCGTTTGTGTTTTTGACCTTAGCCATCCTGACAGGTGTAAGATAGAATCTCAGTGTTGTTTTGATTTTGGAAATCAATCAACCTCAAGACCCAGTTATACCACTCTTGGGAATATACCCAAACAATGCTCAGTCATACCACAGGGACACTTGCTCAACTATGTTCATAGCAGCTTTATTTGTAATAGCCAGAACCTGAAAATAACCTAGATGCCCTTCAACCAAAGAATGGATAAAGAAAATGTGGTACATATACACAATGGAGTATTACATAGCTGTTGAAAACAATGATGTCATGATATTTGAAGGTAAATGGATGTAACTAGAAAAACTCATCCTGAGTGAGGGAACACAGACACAGAACGACAAACATGGTATGTACTCACATATAAGTAGATATTTTCTGTAAAATAAAGGAAAATCATGCTACAATCCACAGGCCAAGAGAGGCTAGGTAACAAGGCAGGCTCAAGAGGGACACTCAGATATCCCTGGGAAGGAGAAATAGAAGTGATTTTGTGGATGGGCTGGGGTGGATAGGATTGGGAACCTGAGGGATCGGGTGGGGGTGGGGTAGGGGAGAATATTGAAAAAAGGTGACTGGAAAGGGGTTCATTTCAGGGTCAGGTAGAAACCTGGTGCAGTGGAAACTACCAGGAATCTACAAGGATGATCCCAGCTAGGATATGTAGCCTGAACTGGCCATCTCCTGTGATCAGGCAAGACTACAAGTGAAGCGATTGGGACACCAACCCAGCCACAAAACCTTCAATAGTCTGTCCTGTCTATGGGATGTGCTGGGGTAAGGGTGGCATAGAGATTGTGAAAGTGGACAAACAATGACTCAGCCAGCGTGAGATCCATGCAATGAGAATGAGCCCATCCTTGACACTGCCTGGAGCACCAGGACCCAGAGGCTGGATATCCCAGAGAAGTAGAATAGAACCAAACAGGATTAGAGAAAAAAATTGCAATGTAATGATGCCTAACAATATTCTTCTATACTCATATGATGTGGAATAATCCTTCTGTACATTGTGAATATGTATTGCTGTCACTGGTTAATAAAAAGCTGATAGGCTGGTAGCTGGGCAGGAAGTATAGTTGGAATATCCAGACACAGAGGACACTGGAAAGAGGAAGGGCAGAGTAAGGAGTTGCCAGCCAGATGCAGAGGAAGCAAGATGAGAATGTAGTATTGAGATAAGGTACCAAGCTACATGGCTAAACATCGATAAGAATTATGGGTTAATTCAAGTGTAAGAACTTTTTAGTAATAAGCCTGAGCTACCAGCCAATCATTTATAATTAATATAAGCTTCTGTGTGTTTATTTGGGGCCGAGCATTCCAGACAAAAGGCTCTGCCTCCAATTACACTCATAGATTGGTTCCTATCCCAATACTCATCAGTTAGGCTTCATCCAGCAACTGGTGGAAACAGATGCAGAGACCCACAGTCAATCATTAGGTCAACCTCAGGGAATTCTGCTACGATAGGGAGGAAGGATTGTAGGAGCCAGAAGGGCCAAGGACATCACAAGAAGACCCACAGAAACAATTAACCTGAGTTAATGGGAACTCACAGAGACTGAACCAACAACGAGGGAGCCTGCATGGGACTGACCTAGGCCCTCTACATATATATGACAGTTGTGTAGCTTGGTCTTCTTGTGGGACTCCTAATAGTGGGATCAGGAGTTGTTTCTGACTCTTTTGCTGGCTTTTGGGACCCTACTCCTCATACTGGGTCAACTTGTCCAGCCTTAATATATGGGGAAGTGTTTAGTCTTACTGCAACGTGATATGCCATATTGTGTCAATATCCATTCAAGGTCTGCCCTTTTCTGAATAGAAACAGAGGAGTAGTTGGAGCAGCAGAGAGGAGGTGGGGGAAGATTGACAGGAGAGGAGGGAGGGAAAACTGTGGTCAGGATGTAAAATAAATAAATACTTTTTTTAAAAAAAGCTATTTAATTTAGGGGCTCTTTCTTTCCTTCCCATAAGATGTAGGGAACAAACAAACTTTTTCTAGCTATTTTTTCAGTGTCTAGAGTCTGTTTTTATGGGTCTTCATCTGTTAAAATAGTGGTTGCAGCATTCGAACTGCTGCTTCTCTTGTTTGTTTCCTTTGATCTTTGGCTCTTTTATATAAAGATCCTTGTAATTAAATCAGGCTTTATACTGACAATCTAGGATAATGCCTCCATCTCAAAAGTCTTGTTATTTGCATGAAAAAAATTCCCCCTTTTCATGTAAGGTAACACATTGACAGGTTCCAGGGATTCGGATATGAACACTTGCAGAGATGCCTACTGTATTGAGTGTCATAGTTACTGTTCTGTTGCTATAAAGACACAAGACCAATGCAACTTATAAAAAAAATTAACTGGAGGCTTGTATACTGCTTTAGAGAGTGAGTCCATGTCCTTTATGGTGAGAAGCATGACAGCATGAAAGCAGGCATGGTCCTGGAGTAGACTAGTAGATGAGAGATTACATCTGATCCACAAGATGAGGGTAAAGAGATTGGGCAGGGTTTGAGCTTTTGAAATCTTAAAGCCCATCCCCAATGATATATATCCTCCAACAAGGCCAAACCTCCTAATCCTTCCTAAAGGAACCATCACCTGGAAACCAAACATTCAAATATATGAGCCTATGAGGGCATTCTCATTCAAACCAGCACAGTACTACTGTTGCTGCTTATTTATCTCAGAGTCCCAAATCTCTCGATTCATAACTGGCATGACTGGCTTATGGTATCTGTACTAACTACTGATTTTTTATGCTGACCATGGTTTCTGTCTGGATATTTTGAATTTCTCTGTTTCTCTGAAAGAACACACATACACACTACATGGAGAAGGAAAAGGAAGGGCATTCATTCCTCATAATGACCTTGTAAGATAAATACTATTATCTCCATTTTACAAATTGGGGCATACAAAGGCGCCTTCACTTATCTAGACTGCACAGATAGGAAACAGCAAACCATATCTGAGAAAATGTTGTAATGTTAGGTTCTCAGAACCAGTTTATCAATATTAGACAAAAATAAACTGCTAGGGTTTATACAAACATTTCTCTTTCCTCTCTGGATCTTGAGACAACTTGCCTTTATTTTTTTAATTTTAATTTAATTTGCAAATTAATATATTATTTCAAAATTTCACATAAATACATTCTGGCATGCTCACCACCCCACACTTTCATTCCCTTTCCTGCCACCAAACTCTTTTCACCTCCCCAAATGTCCCTTCTACTAGTATGTTTTTATTTTTGCTGTTTTTTTTACAATGTTTGTTTTGTAACTCACTGATATTACCAGGTCTGCTTTCATAGTTGTGTGGGTCCGGCAATGTCAGCTGTATGAAGAATTCATCAGTGGCTATAGCACTGAAGACAATGACTCCACTTTTCTGAGAACCCATCAGCTGCCAATAGGCTTCCACGGAGTGTCTGGGCCCCACGAGGCCCTCTGTTCTCCATGGATAACTTGGTAGTCCCATTGTTTCAGAGCTTCCTTCTTATTTTCATTCATTTCCGGTCTGTCTCCAAAGCTGAAAATACTTGGTAAAGTCTGGGCTCCATGACTCTATGTCAATACACATAAGGAACTATTTCTATATTCCCAGATTGAAAATGAATCATTTCTTCAGCCTTGTTCTAAGTAGCCTCTTGGGAACTGATATTTCCTTATATGCACATTGTAATATTTCCCAGGTTTAATCAGCCAAGGACGGAACAGGATCAAAGTCAGAATCCTTTTCTTAGGAATGGCTCCTCTCTTGATGTACCAACAAAGCCAGTCTGTTTACCTTCTGGGTAATGTGACAGATAAAGGATTCTCACAGAATGCTGGTAGCAGGGTTTATTTACTGAATAACAGACTAACAACACTTTTACTTAAGTCACAAACATTAACTAAAACAGTATTGTCTAGTAATTTGAGAAGAAATGTTGAGACTTGAGAATCAATTCCATTCCATAGTTTGTGTTTGAACTCTGTCTTCACAGACAATACTTTTTCATGCTGCCTATTAAAAAATAATCCTGTCTGTGAAGTCAATGAGAGAGGTTGGTTTGGGGCTCAAACTAAAAGAATATGACCATTATGAAGCACTACAGAATTCTTAGATGAAGAAGGAGCACAGCATGTCGGGCTGAGGCAATGGAGTCCACTATCTAATTGAATTGACTGCAGGCTCCAGTTTGACTCACATTTACTATCATGCCACTTGATATGGTAGAAGCTGTATTCTAGACTATGATGGTTATGTTTCCATGTGTCCTTGACTGAATTCATTGATATCAGTTGGTGGGAGAGGATAGCATGTGACTCTTAAGCCAAAATGAAGTATCTATTCATCCAAGTTTGACATTATCTGTGACAAATGATTTTTGAGTGAGTTTTTGTTGTTTCTCAGTTCTATTCCTAGAAGCAGTTTGAGATAGAAAATGGAAGGGTAAAGTACATGCATTCTAAAAATGGGAAAATCTGAATTGTAAGCTCTAAGAGTGAAATTATAGAACATATAGAAGAAACCATTTCCCACTTGATAAATACTATCCAAATCTGAAAGCTAACTGTGAATACAGGCACTCACTAGACCAGAATCATAAATGTTCCACTGTGCACTTTGTCCTTTTTTTTTTTGCTCCATTAACTTCAAATCAATCATAATGAAATTGTTTGAGAGTAATAAATCAAGTCATTCAGGCTTTTACTTTACTGGAGGGAATACTGTTGATCCACCTGCTTGAAATAAGGCTCGAGAATCAGATTACTTTTAGTACAAAAAAGAGTCCATCAGTTTGGCCTCTCACCAGTCATTCATTTGCTCAAACAAAGACGGAGGGAAGGAGTAGTAAATATAATATGGGTAGGTAGAATTCAAAAATGAGTCATGGCTTGCAACCTTTGGTCTATATGCATCTTGTAAAAATCAAAGGCACTGTTATATTGACCAGTAGTTATAAAGCAGACCAGAAATATGGTGACAGCATTTTAGTATTTAAGCTAAAACCCAGGGACTGTCAGACTCCAGTAATACAGTGTTGAGGATAATGCCATCACAGTGGAAGGGTTCGACCTAGTTGCCAGGAATATCCCATTATTTCACAAGATCACAGGCTATTATTTTCAGATATATTGATTTCTGTTTTCATTGTCTCTGTCTATATTTCCCTGAGTTAAACATGGATATAAGAATATATAAAGTAATAGTATGCCGTTAAGTTTCAGAAGAGAAAGCATGTTGATTACCAAGCCAATCATTTACTATGGAGCACAGAAAGATTTTTTTTTGTTTTGCTTTCATTTTACAGCAAATAAGTATTCACCTTATCTTAAAAAATAATGCTAAAACACTGAGTACAAGGGGATTGGCACTTGGTGCATGTCTATTCTGTGATAAGGCATTATGCTAATGACTTATATATACACTTAGTCCTTGTTCCATGTCTGCAAATGAAGCATATTAGCTTTACATCTGTGTAACAAATATGTGAGGTAAAAACCTTATAAAATGGATTTATTTAGATTATAATTTTGGACATTTAAGTACATGATGTGTTGGTCTCATTGTTTGAGGCTGTAGTACATCATTGTTTGAGTACATAGTGGTGCAAAACTGCTTTATTCATGACAAGAGAGCAAAGGATAGGGAGAAAAAGAGAAAGGAAGAGGGAAGGGTGGTGCTTTGAAAGAAAATAGCCCCCAAAGAAAGGGGCACTATTAGGAGATGTGGCCTTGTTGGAGGAAGTGTGTCACTGTGGGGTAAGACTTTGAGGTCTCATATATGCTCAAGCCACACCCAGTACTCAGCTCACTTCCTGTTGTCTGTGGATCAAAGATGTATTATTCTCCAGCACCATGTCTGCCTGCAAGTTTTCATACTCCCAACCTACGTGCTTCCCCACCATGATGATAATGGACTAAACCCCTGAAACCCTAAGCTGCCACCTCAATTAAATGTATTCCTTTGTAAGAGTTTATGTGGTCACTTATGTTAGAGAGGTTGCAGAGCAAGGGGAACATTCCTGCACTGTTGGTGGGAGTGCAAATTAGTACAGCCACTTTGGAAATCAGTATGGTGGTTTCTCAGAAAATTGGGAATCAGTCTACCTCAAGACCCAGCTATACCATTCCAGCATATACCCATGGAATGTTCAATAATACCACAAGAACACATGCTCAACTATGTTCATAGCAGCACTATTTGTAATAGCCAGAACCTGGAAACAACCTAGATGTCCCTCAACTGAAGAATGGATAATGAAAATGTGGCACATGTACATAATGGAGTACTACTCAGCAGTAAAAAACAAGGACATCATGAAATTTGCAGACAAATGGATAGAACTAGAAAATGTGATCCTGAGTGAGGTAACCCAGACTCAGAAGGACAAACATGACATGTACTCACTCAAAGGATAACCAGACTACAACCCACAGCTCCAGAGAAGCAAGCTAACAAGGAAGACCCTAAGAGAAATGCATGGATTGCTCTGGGAAGGGGAAATAGATGAGCTCTCCATGAGTAAACTGGAAGTGGGGAGGGTAATGGATGGTAGGGAATGGAGGATGAGAACATAAGGGAATGGGATGGTCAAGCTAGAACAGGAACAGAGTGGAAGAGCAAGGAAAGAGATACCATGATAGAGGGAGACACCATGGGAACAGGGAGAAACACAGTGCTAGGGAAGTTCCCAGGAATCCACAAGGATAACCCTACCTTAGACTACTAGCAATAGTGGAGAGTGTGCCTGAACTGGCCTACTCCAGTAATCAGATTGGTGAATTGTCATCATAATTGTCATCATAGAGCCTCTATCCAGTAACTGATGGAAGCAGATGCAGAGATCCGCAACCAAGCTCCAGGCTGATCTCCAGGAGTCCAGTCAAAGAGAGAAAAGAGGGATTTTATGAACAAGGGGCATCAAGACCATGATGGGGAAATGTACAGAGACAACCAAACCAAACTAGTGGGAACTCATGAACTGTGGACCAATAGCTGTGAAGCCTCAATGGGACTGGACTTAGCCCTCTGCATAGGTGAGACAGTTATTTATCTTGACCTGCTTAAGGGGCCCATGGCAGTGGGATCAGGGTCTGTCCCTAGTCCATGACCAGGTGTTTTGGAGCCCAGTGACTATGGTGGGACACCTTACATAGCCTTAGTTCAGGCGGCAGGGCTTGGACCTGCCTCAGCTGAATGTATCAGGCTCTGCTGACTCAACATGGGAGGCTTTGCTTTGGAGGAGGTGGGAATGAGGAATGGGTTTGGGGGGAAGGATGGTGGGCAGGAGGAGGGAGGAGAGGGCCATGTGTGGTTGGTATGTAAAATGAACAGAAATTTCTTAATAAGAAAACAAGAAAAAAGAGTTGCTGTGGTCATGGTGTCTCTTCACAGCAATAGAAATCTTAACTAAGGCAGGGAGAAAAGGAAGAGAAAGATAGAGACAACAGCTTAAGGACTTCCCACTAGGCACCACCTCTGGCAGATTCTATTCCTTCCAATAGTGCTATCATAGGGACTAAGCCTTTTACATATAAGTACTGAAGAGAAACCTGAGAACCAAACTATAGCAGGGGGCATCATTAACCTTATTACAAAAAAGGAACACCATAGTTCAAAACGTTTCAATGAATTACCCAATGCCACAAATGAGCATTTTTATCTAACTTCAAAGTCACAAGCAATAGATTATTATAATTCCCAATAAAATCTTCCAATAAATAAAATTGATGTTCTGTAATTCAAATTAAAAGGACTGAAAAGTCTACCATCTTGACTCCCTGCAAGATATCCAAGGGTTCCTTGAGTCTAGATTGAGAGCAGAAGATTGTCCATTTTTCAAGGAGCTATTACTGTTCTGCCCCAAAGTCACTGACTCTGGGCCATTACAATGATGTTTGGGCTTCTTCTGAACCCTCACCATCATGGAAACATCACACTCTGAAAGACAGATCCAATGAAATGACCAAAGGATAAATAAACTAATGAATCTGGACTAGATTAATGTTAGATATTTTCTTAGGTTTATTTCTATCACATGCTAAATTATGTTCATTGTTACCCTTCTATGAGCCCTTGCTCTGTTACCAGGCACATAATTGAACAGTCATTAAGGTAAGGAGTTAGAAGAAAAGAAGTCTGTTTTCTCTTTGCCTAATAGAATGCAATCATGTCTTCTGAATTCAAAAGAGTGACACATCTCTACAGCTCTGTTCCTGCTTCTTGGTCTCAAAGAAGTTAATGGATGCCTAATTAGGTGACCACCCTTTGTGTTACTTTATGAAAAATAGTAATAAAGGCTTAACATCATTTACATACTCATTTACAGAGAATCAAGTCCAAAAATGGTGATAGTTTCAAGCCTTCTTTGAGCTCCTCTCAAGGAACAGGAGTGGTGGTTAGAATAGGGAATTAAAAATTGGGTAAAAAAAGAATGCTCTACCTAGGTGGGAATCCAGAAAAATCACATCTACCACATTGACAAAGAAAAAGTAGATTTTCTGTCTAGTTCAGCAAAGGCTCTTCCAGTCTCCTTTACCTTACCCAGGTGATCAAATTGACAAACTAATAAATAGAAAAGGGGGCTGAGTATCATCTTTGCCCTACGCTCAGAACACTCAGCATGAGGTCCTAGAGCAAAACCTGATGAATAAAAATTGACTGTCGTTTCCAGATATGTCTAAAGACACCTGTCGTGTCCATATGGGTCAGTTAATCATGAAGGGACAAAGAAACCTGGACTGTGCTTATGCCATGCCAAAAAGTTCATTAAGTCCCCAAAACATACTTAATAGAAGTTAAAACATTTCAATAGCACTTTGGTAACTACTGTCCTACATGTACAATACCTCCGTAAGATAAACAGAACAATGACGCTAATTATGACTCCATAATTAGGCTTAAAGTGGTGACCTAACTTGAAAGAGAAATCATGGGAAAGGGGATTTACTGACTTCTATGAGGACAACAGACACATGCTTTGCTGAATAGATCCATGCTGTTATATGCCTTATTTGACATTTTGGGCCTTTCCCTCTTACATCTGAACTTCAAGTGCTTATTACTCCTCATCTCAGATGACCTTACTTAAAATTCCATTGATCCACCCAAGTTTTAGTACCAGAACCAGCCCCAATCTCACTTACTTGGTCCTAATATGTTCTGTTTTTATAACTTCACATTTTCTTTACCTCTTTATCTTTGTGTATTAATCATTGATTACTCCCATGGAAGTAGCAAAACATAGTTAGATGATCAGGGATATATACATATATATATATATATATACACATATATATATATGTGTGTGTGTGTGTGTGTGTGTGTGTGTCTGTGTGTGTACTGCAGTCACAGAAAATTATGTGAAAGTTCTACTTCTACTACATGTTACTGTGAGCATATTACTTAACCTCTCTGAGCATCAGTTTCATTAGTTGTGAGATGGCAAGGGGCTTAGAGATGCTGTGAGAATTTAAGACATAATGTATCTAAGTGCCTGGCACACAGTCAATAAATTGTAACTATTATAATCATTGGGTTTTTAGTCTTCATGCTTGGCACAGTGCCTGACATATAATAGACGTTTGGTAAATATTTATTGAGTGGAACCAAACAGCCTAGCATCTCCAACAAGAGGTACATAATAAAATATCATCCCTAGAGAGACTGGATAGGAGTAAACAAGATAATTAGTTGGCTAAATGAAAATTAATGATGTTGAATTCTTTTCTGGAGGGGATACCTTTTTGTTATAAATGTCAAGCTTCACTCACCCCTTGAAGGCTTTGAATGTCTAGTGCTTAGTGGTTTGGTTTTAGTAAACTGATTTGAAATCTTCTTTTAAGGTAATGTCTAGATAATCAGATATTGATGAGATAAAGTGACATATATATATATATATATATATATATATATATATATATATAGAGAGAGAGAGAGAGAGAGAGAGAGAGAGAGAGATCTTGCTAAGTGAAACAATCCAGACACAAAAAGATTGCATGATCTCACATATATGTGGAATATAACACAAAAGCCATACTCATAAGAGCAGAGTTTGAGGCATTCTGGTTGCCAGAGGATAGGGATGGAAGAAAAAATGGAAGATGTTAGTGACAATGATATGAAGATGAACTTTTAGTTATAGTATAAATAAATTGGGGGAGAAGCTAACATGAAACATGGTGACAGTAGTTACCAATACCCTATTGAATTCTTGATATCAAACAAGAGAGCAGAATCTATGCGTATGGACTACAAATGAAAAGAGTATTTAACAGTGGTGATGGATGTATTCATTAATTTAATTACAACAATCATTTCACAAACTATACAATACTAAATCTTCATTTTGTTAATGAATTATTTCAAATTTTAAAGGAGTAGAAAGAAAAATACTGTGCTTAGATGAAAATGAGAAACTATTTGTTTGTTGATTTTTTTAATTCATAGGTATTACAGAGAAGAAGTCCTAAGTTCTGGCCTTCATCAGCTACAAATCTCCTCAATTAGGAGGGTTCCAGAGAAAGGAGTAAGCCCTGATTTTCCTCAGTATGGCTCAAATGCTTGTTGACTCAGATATAAACACTAACTTTCACAGGTAGAGAAGGATGCATTGCAAAAGGCTCTTGAAATACAGCTCTGCAACTCTCCAGGCCCTGGGCTGTCAGTAAGTGCACACAAGTGTGTCCAAATATTGTCACATCATTATGTGCCGTTTTTCAGTGAAGGCCAACAGTGAGTGAAGTCACTTGATGCTTGGAAATTCAGGAGGCTGCTTTGAGCCTAAGATTCAGAATGAGTCTGTGGTAAGATGAGACTTTCTGAACTATATACAACATTCTCATTTATGAATGGCTACGTTTCTTTTCAATCATCCTCAAATAATTTCCCTCCTATCATACTCTACTGTTTAGGTACTGTGCTGACCTTTGCTAGTCCTGATACTCAACAGGCCCCACTTAACCATCTTGGCCACAATTATATACTTTATTTGCATATAACTTCCAAAGTATTTATTACTGAATAAAACTGACCATCTTGATAAACTCATTTTTGCACAGGTATTCTCCTACAATTATGACATTTGGTAAAGCAGCCTTCAATAATGCCTTAAAGTATAACATTGCTGGAAAACTTCAATTACCCCAAGCATGGTGTTGCATATCTTTTATCCCAGGACTCAGGAAGCAGATCGCTCTGAGTTCAAGGCCATCTTGCTCTACATAGTGAGTTAGTTTGAGGTCATCCAGGGCTACATAGTGAAACATTGACTCAAAAAGAGAAAAAAAGAAATCTTTGGATACCACAAAGTTAAGTAAGGTTCATATTCCTCTTCATGACACACAGACAGTAATGGCTTTGAAGGAACCAGGCCTAGTCTTGTGAATGTCAAACACATCTTCTGCTTATAGACTAAAGGTTAAGTTCATGGATTGGTTTTGGCTGCTTCTCTGAGAATCTCTTAATCACTTCATCAACTACTGTGCCTGACTATTGCCATGCATGGAAAGTTAAGGTTTTTATACGCTGATATTATGGAGTGCATGAGCCTCATATTAATCCCAAATACCTTCTTATCTACTCATATCCCAGGTGTATAATCTAGAAGATAAGAAAGATATTGTGATTGAGTATCAAGTGAAACAAGTGTTTACAACCACATAAGTTGCAGGACAACTAAACACAAACTCTGCATGGGTTGACACTCATGAACAATGTTTGGAATATGACTGTCACCAAAGACAAATTGAAATGTTGGTAGGAAGAGGAATTGATGACTGAACAATGGGGTGGGGGGCTGGAAATATAGCTTAGTTGGTAGAGTACTTGTCTACCACACATGGAGGACCAGGCTCAATCCCTAATATTGCATACAACCAGGAGAGGTGGTGTATCCCTATTTCTTAGTACTCATAAGGTTGAGGCAGGAGGATCCAAAGTTCCAGGTCATTCTTAGCTATCTAGCAAGTACAAGGCCAATCTGGGATACAATGAGAACCTTTATGAAGTAAAGTATCAAATATTTCAGTATTCAAAGCACAAGTGCCATTTGGTAAAAGACAAATATATGAAAAACACTATCATTAATTAGGCACTTAATGCCTGTTTAGTGCTTCCTATAAATTGTTGCCAAACTTTTCAGTGACCCTAAAGTGTCAGTCATAACACCATTTTACATCTATGGAAACTGAGACTTGTAGAAGTCTACCTCTATACATAGCTAATTAATATTGGAACTAGAGTGTGAGTTCCTGTATTCACTGCCTCCAAACACATACTCTTGTCATTATGTCCCAGTGCTTTTCAGTACCATGCTCCTGAGTTGTTTGTTTAAGGGGCATGCTTCCAACAATGGGACATGACACTAGGAGGGCTTCATGGAGGAGAATACTAAACCGTGTCTCCTTGGGAAGGTACTAAATGTTTACAGAGAGGGCTAGAAGAAAAGAATAATACTGAACCAGAAAACAATGTGCGCAAAAAACATCTTTTGAGTGAGAGATGGCTTTGAACACTATAGAGGCATTTGATGTCCCACCTCTTTCTCATCACTGCCAATTTCCTATCTACAGCCTCTCGTATTCAGCCTATATTAGTCTTGAAGGACCTAAATGTGCATGTTTTTTGCAACTATGAATTCAATGCCTCCACATATGTACCATTTAATAAGCCGTGATAGTTATTTACACTATAAAAATGAAAGGTGATAGACATAATTTTATTTCTTTCTTTATTTTCTGCTTTCCTTTCAAAGATAGGTATAACAGACCATTACCTGCACACCACTGAACAAATTCTCCAGTAGTATGTCCAAGGAATCTGCATTTGTTTTCAAATGCTAGTGCTCTAATTCTTCAGTCAATTGGGTTCAAATGATTTTGTCACAGCAATGAGGAAAGTAACTAACATGCTAAAAATGAGCCTCATCACTCAAATTTTTCTCTGACTTTCAATTTTTCCATGGGACGAGCAATTGATGGAGTATCTGGAGTGCAGACTTTCACCAAAATGAACATGGGTGGGTGGAGGCTGAGGAATGAAATGAAATGAAAGAGCTATAACCAATCAGAGCTATTTACTCTCATTTATCCTCTTCCTCACATTGTGCACTATGCAATCCATAATACACCAAAGAAAATTACTATAAAAGCCAGAGACCACCTAGGGAAGGATGAGGTCTGGTGCTGGAAGAGAGGTGAGTTTAGATAGGGAAATGGAGAAAGCAAAGAAGGTAGAAAAGTATGGTAGTTATGCAAGCAGGCTCTAAAGTTAAACTGCTTGGGTTTCAAAACTCTGTCCTTCCATTTATTAGTGGTGTCACCTCTGGCATGTTATTTAATAACTCCGTACCTCACATTTCTTATCCATAAAATGAGGCCATAATTAGTAACCACATGCTGGGATTGACATGAAGATTGAACGAGTTCATATTTATGAAATGCTTAAATGAGTGCCTGGCATACAAAAAGCATTATCTGTGGTTTTTAAAACAAATTGGCTAGTCAGGAAAGAAAACATTCCTGAGGGCTACAGGTTAGATACTGTTTTAATTGTATTATGTTGTAGTCTGCCTAACTGTTCGATGAAAATCAAATTAGTGTGGTCTGCAACATTGAACTCTCATCCTCTATCAAATGCTCACCTGCGTAGTGGTGGAAGCCAATGTAGTTGTTCATGTGAACAATATGAGAGTTTTCCTGCTTTTTGTGGCATGGAGCAAATGGGAAACTCAAGTAATGCTTCCTCCTCCACTATGTAGGAGATGTCTGACTAACTTGATTATTCAAGGTAGAAATAAATGTATTTATCAAAGCTCATTTTATGTTTCCCCAAACATCATATTGCACTATTTTTCTTTTCTTGATATTCCTCTATTAAGATCATTCTTTTTAAAATATTTATATTTTGTTTGAGTAGTTCTAGTTTTACTGTTTATATTTTAATTAGAATATAACCACACCACTTATATCTTCTCTTTCCTCCATACAACCCATGTCAGGTCTCACCTTTCTATCCTTACTCCCTTAAATTCATTATCTATTTTTCTTCAATTATTATTATTTATAAATATATAAATACAACCTGCTGAGTCCATTTAGCATTGCTTATATGTGTATTGTTTTAGTCTGACCATTTGTATTGGATAATCAATTAGAGAGCTCATTCTTGGGAAAGACTAATTCTCCCTCTCTCAGCAGTAGTTAACTTCCTGTATCTCTCCATCTAGAGGTGGGGCCCTATCAGATTTCCTCTATCCACATTGACATATTGAAATGATTCTTAAACTAACTGCCTATCCATCTTTCTCTAGCTCTCTGAATTTGCCCTGTCCCAGTTATACTATTAAGACTAATCCTAGACTACAAAATTCAGAGCATGTATCTAACCATGTGTGGGCCAAGGTGGGCACATAGCTTATTAACATATATTCAGTATTAAGGCCTACAAGGGGAAAAAAGTGGGGGAAAGCTAATAGTTTTGCCAGGGAGGAAACCAGAAGGTTTCTAGGAATTAGAAGACATCACTATATGAGTAGGAAGGCAGCACCATAAAATCCCACTGAGAAAAATGAGTGTTAAGTTATATTGTCTATAACATCTTTAAGTGATAAAGAACTTTCTTCACTAAGTGATGTGGTATGTACCTGTAATGTCAGCACTGGGAAAGTTGAAGCAGGAAGATTACCAGGTCAAGGCCAGTTGGGATACATAACAAGACCTTGTTTCAAGTAAATAAACTTCCAGGGGAAGAGGATAATAAAGTGTTCTTTATTGGGTGAGGCAAGGAGAAGAAAGGCATCTATTGTGCAGATTTCTTAAACATTCCACAGGGTCTGCTATAATATGCTGGAATATTCCTAGTGTATCTTCTCCTAAGGGGAAGTATATTAATTAAAAATTAGTTTAAGGAGAAACCCTGTCTCGAAAAACCAAAAAAGAAAAAAAGAAAAAATTCCTTCAAGGTATCTTCCTGTGAAGATACTAACTGCAAATAATCACATAATTTCCTTGAAGGTAGTTCAGACTTCCCTGGCCCCCTTCTTAACACATACAGAGGAAGGCGTTGTCCCACAGGAGTGGAAGAGGTAACAAACACCTTACTTAGCCCATGGCCAGCTTATCCTTTTGTCTTGAAACTACCTGTCTCTTTTAAGATATTCAGGTCCAAGTTAGAATAGATTGCAGCAAGGAAATAAAATTCTTTTAAGTAGATAATACAGAACATGTGTAAGGAAACTCAATGATAATTGCATTATTTCTGGCACACTGTCAGGGAATTATCTGCATTGTATTGGGTGGTGGAAGGAGGCCAAAAAGCCGTTTAAAATGCAAACTCAGTTGTGTCAGTCAATCAGACTCTGGTTACAAATGAATGAGAAAGCTGGAAAGCCTCATATTCATAATTTCAGTCACCCCCAACTTTACCAACAGTGACAAGAACTGAATACAATTAACAAGAGCTTGAACAGGCTGGAAAAATCCCTGTGATGATAATCTCATATCCTAACCCTTCTTTCTCTTCCCACATCCAGTTCATACTATTTGCAAAATGTTCCCCCAAGGAGCCATGCTAAGCATCCTGTGCATGCTTCAGCTACTGCTGAGAATTGTCAATAATTCTGTCTTCATGATGCATTAACATTTGTATCATAATATGCTCAATCTGTACTAAATGAGGGTGAAAACATTAGTAATGATTTTCCTTCCTCCGTCTACACTCCTTTCACTGGTAACCATCTAGAAAGCCCAAGACAGTTGTCAGCACTACATACTCCAAGGCCAAGGGATTTTCTTAGCAACTATGTGCCATCAGCCCCATTCAGCATTTCTTTGAATCCTTCTATAAAAGAAATATCTTCAGTGTTTCAGATAATACAAAATGTATATTTTTCTCATTGTGGCTACTAGAGCTCAGCCTTTTTCCAATTTAGCAGTTCAATTGGATGGCCCATATTGTAAAATGAATTTCCTGTTCATCATTATGTGAGGACCCACAAATATAATGGAGAATGTAGAAAAAAGAGGAGATTTCTGGTAAAAACTTAACCTTTATCCTCAAGGCATTACACATAGAGAAGTATCTTCCAGTCCTTTTTTGTAATTATGAATAGATCCCATGGATATAGAAACCTCTATATATTAAAGCAAAATATAAGTTCCTAATTTTTAGTGTGATACACAGCTCCTTTGGTAAGCTCTCAGAATTCAAATCCGTATTAGAAAGGGGATCTTGCCTTCCATGTTGACTATGAAAGGGCAAAGAAATGAGGGGCACCAAATGCACTTGAGATGAGCTCAAGATATTTTACCTTTTCATATTCATTATATCCATTGTGTAGAACAAATAGAAAGGCCCTCTTTACAAGTAAAACTCAAGGATAACAAAACCGTGCAATCGGAGCAATTTATCAGCACCGCCCCCCCCACCCCCCCCACCCCCCGGCTTGGAGCTTACCCACAGTTAGCTCAAACTACTTCCTAATAAAGAAACTACTTCCTAATAAAGAAACCCCATGTTTGCTTTTGAAACTCATTTCATTGTTATCTCCTCTACTAATAACACATTGAATTGCCTCTAGGAAGCAAACCTCCCACCATTCGGGATTTAGATGGGTTTGATGACATTAACACACCATCGCTCTGATTTCATAGAAACCCATGACCTGGGCCTGGCCCATAAGAGTGAAGAACATCCAGCCATCATGTGTAATTATAAGACAAACGCCTAGAGATGTTGGCTCCCACATTTTCTATCGGTTAAGAGGAGCTCTGTTGAGAACACTACCAACAAAAAGAAAGAAACAAGAGACAGGAAGACTTCTAATCACCTGGCTGGATGAAATACCTTAACTATATACAAAATCAGCCCCCAAACTGGTCAGTAGTTGGGTTACTTTTGCCTTGAAAACCACATTGAGTTATTTTTTTTATTATTGTTCACAAATGAAGTTCCAGCTCACAAATAATCAACCTATGGTGTCTATTATTTGGAAGACACTTCAGAGTTCTTTGTTTTTAAATCAAATTAATTGAATGTTTATTTCATTTACTGGTAATAGCCTTGCCGTTGTTTTGATTTGGGTAGAATTCAACATTACTAGAAACCTTTGAAAAACTATGATGACATGAGTCCACAAAAGCAAATATTTTTCAAAACAGAAAATACAACTAGACTAACAAAACAACTTGACATGAATTTTAGAGGTCTCTCTTTTATGGAATTATCCAAAATCCAATTACATTCTAGAAAAAAAGAGACAGAGCTCCTTTGAGGAGATGTATTTGTATCAAGAGCCAAACTATAAAACTCTTCTATAAAGACATGACTGAAAGGAATACTAGACTGGCTTGGATCTAAAGAACTAGGGAAACAGTCAGAGACTAGGAGTTATAATGGTGAAGAACAGAGTATGCGAAGGTGTGGGGGAAGAATTATATATATGGGAATCTTTATAGTTAAGTCTTCAAAAGCCTAAGCAAAGCCACACCCAAGACAAGGTACACAGACTCTAGACTTGTAGCTGCAAATTATTTGATCATGCCCTCCACTACAGAAACATTTTGGAAGATATATCCTAATATATGTAAGTTCACTTGTCTGTTAATGATACGTAAAATTCATTGTAATTCATTAATATCTCAATGCAAACTGTATTCTTAGGGTAAGATTTTTATCATTTAAGATAATAGACATAAATATAGGGTATTATTTTCAAATAGTATTCTTGATCTGTTTTTTCTTCTTTGGCTTTATTTTTGACTACTGTTCTTCCAAGTTAATAAGGTCACCACAGTTTTCACCTTATAAATCAATGGCTGATGAAAATCTTGTATTAGAAGCAGAAGTGCCAACTCTGTTATTTATTACTGTTCATTTCCACTAACATTATTAATATGATCTTTAGACCAATGTCAGTTTAAAGAAATATTTGTTTAAGCCACATGTTTATTTTGTGAATTTTTGTTTAATTAATGACATAAGTATATTAATCTGAGCATATATAAACTACTGTGCATCAGAGTTTTAAAAATTAATAAATGAGTCTATAGTTCTGAAATTCATAAATGTGGTGGTTTAAAGGCAAAATATTCACCATAGGCTCAGGTATTTGAATATTTGAATACTTGGTCTCTAGTTAGTGACATTGTTTAGGAAAGTTTAGGAGATACAGCCTTTCTAGAGGAAGTATGTCACTGTGGGCTGGCTTTGAAATTAAAAGTCTCTTGTCACTTCTAGATCTGCGCCCCCCCCCCAACTTGCATTTGAAGATGTACACTCTCAGCTTTCTGTTTCTGTTACCATGTCTGATGCTTATTGCCAAGCCTCCCCACCATGGTGGACTCTTAACCACCTGGAACCACAAATCCAACTTAACTGTTCCTTCTAAGTGTTTCTTCTGCTCATTATGGTTTATTTTTTTAAATTTTTTTTTCTGTTCCAGTTCCAGGGTGCCTGTTCTTTATTGCAAGTTTGGGGCCAATCAGGGATATACAGTGGAACCCTGTGACTGCCCCCACAAATAATAATAAAAAAATATTTTAATGGGAAACAAATGAAAAATAACTATGATAAATAAAATAATAAAGTATAGAGCCCAGTACATAAGAGACTTGTTTCAATAATCAGAATGCAGATTGTTGACAGTTTTGAATATTTTTAAAAGGTGTTTTGAATCCAGTATATACAAATGTAAGTATGCAGTTGTCATATCGAAAAAGTTCATAGGGTTTTTTTTTTTTCTGATTAAACTTGGTGTTACTGCATCTATTTTTTTTAAGATTAGATTTGTGATTCTTTTTTTTTAGGTTTCAATTTTTTATTTTATATAAGAAATTTTTCCAGTCATTTTACATATCAGCCACAGATGCCCCTGTCCTCCTTCCTCCCACTCCCCAGGCTTCCTCCCAATCCACCCCCCATTCCCACCTCCTCCAAGGTAAGGTCTGCCCTGGGGAGTCAGCCCAGCTTGGTAGATTCAGTTGAGATGGATCCAATTCCCTCCTCCCTGCAACAAGGCTGAACAAAGTGTCCCTGCATAGGCCCCAGGTTCCAAAAGGCCAATTCACGCACAAGGACAGGTCCTGGTCCCACTGCCTGGGGGCCTCCTAAACAGTTCAAGCTAATCAACTGTCTCACTTATCCAGAGGGTCTGGTCCAGTTCTATGGGGGCTCCTCAGCTATTGGTTCACAGTTCATGTGGTTCTGCTAGTTTGGCGATTTGTCAATCTCCCTCATTATGGTTTATTTTATCAACAGAAAGGTAACTAAAACAATAGCCTTCCTTTGAAATACCTTATGGGTCTCAGGTGGCACAAGACCCTCTGACATAGATCCTGAAGGGGGCCAGTGCCAGTGTGGGCATTAAATATTAAGTACATCTTAATTCCTTCACTATAAAAAGGCAAAATACTATGATTTCTAGTATTTTTCTTCTGGCACCCCAGTTTGGAAACCATTTATTTTGAACTCTCTACAGACAACAAATAGAGATTCACAATTATAGACCTAAGTCATATGTGTTGTATTATCCACTGGATAGGTGTATTGTGGTATTGTATACTACCCTGATGATTTTAGTTTTTTTATTTACTCTCAAGAATTTAATATAGGCATTCAATGAAACATAATTATATCTACTCTACATTTTCCCATTCAGTTCCCACACACACCTTCCAACACCTAGTCCTTCCAACTCCATGACTTAGTCCAGTCAATGGTACCCATACGTGCGTGGGTGTAAGGTCATCCACTAAAGCATGGGGATCCTACATGCAACCACATGTTCCAAAAGCAATGTTTCACCCTTCAACAACTATCAGCTGCCCTGTCTATTTCTTACACCCCCAAATACTTTATAGCCTTTTTGAATACTAAAGGCATTTAAAGGCAAATTAGATCTCTTCATTGATAGAGGCTATAAAATATAAATTGTGCAAGAAGTAATATAAACTTTTAACATGGTTTCTCTGAAATGGCTATGGCAAGAGTGACTGTTGTCACTTGTAGGTATGATTCTCAGATCTGCGCACCGTAGGCGATAGGCAAGCAGCACTAATGACTGTAAAGCCTTAAGTTGCACATGAAATGCCTACATAGAAACCAATAATCTCATGGATTGCTAAGAAATCAAATACAGAGCCATAATCTGAAATCACAAATCAGAAACACTAGTCATACTATACTTAGAGTTGTGTCAGAGTATGGTAGGGAGCATCAGCTAATTGAAGAGGTATAATGAAAAAATAAATGGCTTCATCTACTTGGTTTTCAGGGATGCCAGTCACCACTAGGCAGATAATTGAAAACTGGGGAATGTAGTGGGTGTTCATTCCACCTACAGGCTTGGGGTATCAGGCCCTGTGGCATGGCCTCTTTGCTATCTTAAGATCCAGGGAGCACTAACACAGTTCCCTTCTCTCCCCAGCTCTTGGATGGTGGAGACTGAGTCAGGCGTCGTGAAGCTACATCGGATCGGTTCTCAAACTTCCAGGGACTCTGGAACTCAATTTGCCTTATTCTATATCAGTGAGTTGTTCCCCCATATAATCTTTTAATAAAGAGTCCTTTTCTAAGAACACAGCCCATTCCATTATTTCAGAGCCCATAGGAGGGTAAGAGTACAGGATGGCTCTGTAACATATATCCCTACACGGGCCTGCTTTCCTATCACCAGGAGCAGTGAAAACCACGTATCTAGTCTCTATGTTCATTATTTAATTTCCATTCACATATGGGAACATTGACCAGGTCTAACCTCTGGCCAAAAAATGTCAATTTTTCTAATGTTTAATGAGAGCTATTGATTTTAAGACTCATAACATTCTGGGGGATCACTGTTGTCAGGAATGGATCATTAGATCTCACACAGCTAGTGAGAAATTATTGGATTAAATTTCTCATTAAGTGTGCAGAGTCCAAAGGTTTTAAAATAAGCAACATAATGACCTCAATTTTTGGATAGAGCTTTTCCACTGCAATTGGAATAAATGAGCCAATTCCTCACCCTAAGGATGCTGGAACAAACTTCCTGTCCCTCTTGACTAAAATAAACATGCTTAAGGAGACTATTCTATCCCAGGGCTCTCTAAGCCAATAATATATTTTAATTTGCAAATCCATTAAAAAGAAGGAGGAGGTATCCATTACTGTAGGATAGATTTTCATAGAGAGGCAAATGAAGTTGGGGAAGGGAAGAACACAGAACCCAAATATAACCTAGAATTTTAAGTTGCTTTCACATAAGTTTCTGCAACTAGAATTCATAGTCAAATAGCCAACAGACAAAATATTTCTTCAGTGCCCAGTTATGAATCCTAAAACAAAGTCTTCCTTTAGAAAAATAGATTTATTGTTGGGAGCTTCAGGCTATGGTGATTATTAATATATAAGCATTCTATGTTTAGAGGTATGGTTATTATAAATTCATAATATTCTAGAAACATTTTATGGAAACTACTTTTGCTATTTAATTATAGTGTTCATGTTTAATATGACAGAATATTTTATTTTGGTGAAGCCAAAGAGGACCTCTGTTTCAGGCTTCATCTTAGCTTACTAATTTTCTCTGCTGTGTCCCTGACAGAGAAACAGAGTCTCAAGAGAGCACTGAAGGCTCCTTTCTATGATGACTACAGTGCTGCATCCTTTTCAAATTGCATCTGGATTGATGCCCCCCAAAACCTCTACTCTTTGGCCTTGGTGCTGTCTCCCCAGAGTAACAATCGAGAATTTAAGCAAATGATATTCTCTCTTTAGCCCTTGAATATTGTGGAACGATATATAATTTCTTTATCTTAATATGCTAGCAGCTATATTTAAAGCCTTTAAAACTGCTTTGTGGTAAGTCATTGGAGCCTCTGTATTTCTGGTAGAGGAGAATAAAATATTACAGCCACTGTGGCAAACACTATGGTGAGTGATCAAAAACTAAGTTTTCATTCTGGAGGCCTTTCACATTCTGGGTTGGGTTTATTTCTAGTTACTTTACTGTTTTGAGGCTTCTTTGAATGGAGTGTTTCCATAATTACTTTCTTAGAATGCTTATTATTGATATATAGCAGTGGTTCTCAACCTTCCTAATGCTGCGACCCTTTAATACAGTTCCTCATGTTGTGGTGACCCCCAACAATACAATTATTTCATTGCTACTTCATAACTATAACTTTGCTACTGTTATAAAACATAATGTAAGTATCTGATATGCAGGATATCTGCTATGTGACCCCAAAGGGGTCATGACCCACAGGTTGAGAACTACTGGTATATAAGAAGGCCACTGATTTTTAGAAGCTAATTTTTCATCCTGTCACTTCACTAAATGTATTAATCCTTTCTAGAAGTGTTCTGCTGGAATTTTGGGCCTCTCTTGGGTATAATATCATTTCATCTGCAGGTAAATAAATGGAACTCAAAAATGCTATACTAAGTGAGGTAATCCAGACTGAGGACAAACACCACATCATATTCTCTCTTATTTGTAGATCTTAGTTCTGACTGTTTATACATGTGTATATAACCCGAAGTAACCACAGAAGACAATAAAGTAGAAAGGGGGCAACAAGGGGAGCTATAGAGAGGGGAGTAGTAGGACACAACTGCTTTGAGAAGATAAAGGGAAAAATGGGGAGGGTGACTTTAACTGGGGGAGAAGAGATAAAGGAGAAAAACATGAAGGATTTTTTGAAATTGCCATAAGTAAATGTTATTCCATAAGCTTACTTAAAACACCTGTATACATATAGATGTATATATTAATGGAATTACACCACATGGGTTGATAATACTTCCCCCAAGAGCTATTTACTAACAAAACTTTAGTGCCAGACATGGGAAACTTCAATTCGAGCTATTGGTTGGGAGTCCAAAAGACTCCCAAATCAATATAGGCTATAGTTATTACTCTTCATTACTGACCAGAACTCAAATGTAAGACCATATTACTGAAGATGTCATAGACTTTGGACCTAACATTTGAAGTAATTGAACTGGAGGTGACCTGGACACTTCTTCCTGAGAGCTAATTCCCATAGTATTGGAAGGTGCTCTGCAATTTGTCAATGGATGAAAGTGATGAGTAGTCCTATTTATCCGTAAAACCTATAAACCACAAAATGACTGTTCCGACAATGTATCTCCAGTGGTGCAACAGTGGCACCTTTATCTTGAGGGTAACCAACAGCTGTCTAGTTAGACTTGAGGCTAGCTCAATATGAAGGGACTTATGCTTGGTACCATAAACCTAGCCAACTACCTATGGCTGTAGAGGTCATAGACTAGAGAGTATATAACTACCATTTCCTCCAATCAACATACTTCTAACTATGTTAAATACTTATCTGTACATCCATGGATAAGTGTGGCTGTCACCCCTCATCAAAGAAGCTTCTTTATAAAAGCAGACAGAGACTACTACAGAAACCCACAAGTAGTCAAACTTCAGAGAATACCTGATCATGGGGTACCCATTACCAATTGCTACACATATAGCATAACCCCTACACCTAAGCCCCACAAGCAGACCAAGAAACATAAAAAAGAGAAAGAAAACAAAGCAGAAGTAAAAGAATGTGAGCTGGTGCACTATCCACTGGAATACATTGTAGAAGTCCCCCCCCAAAAAAAAACAACCTAAAATTCCAAAAAGTAAAAAGACTAATTTTTAAAAAGATAGAAATGACAAATAAACAAATAACCAATAAATAGTAATGGAGACCTTGAAGCCTGACCAATAATGCCTGGATGACTGGTTTATCATGCACATTTGTAATCATTTTTTTACACTGTGTCTTATATTGTGTAAATTTAATTAAATTAACACTTGAGCTAAACAAAAAATTAAAAATTAAACTATCTCATGATGGTAATCTCACTGTATCTATAATCGAAGTCAGTGTCTGGATCTGATGGCTCTATGCTGATATCCCTTACAGCGTTATTCACAATAGTCAAGGCACTGAGTTAGTCCAAGTTTCTATACACAGATGAATAGATAAAGAATGGATTATGCATCTAAAATGGGATGTTATTTAGTCTTTAAAATTTGAAAATATGGAGGATATTATGCTTACTAAAATAAGGATCAACATGGAGGATGTTATGCTTACTAAAATAAGTTAGATACAGAAGACAAATGCTTTATGATAGCAATTCAATGATTAATATAAAATATCAAACTCATAGGAGCAGAGAATAAAAAGGAAAGTGCAGAAGTCATGGCAATTGGCACAGGAGAACACTTCCTAAATGTAACACCAGTAGCACAGACACTGCCAGCAACAATTAAATAATAGGACCTCCTGAAACAGAAGCTTCTGTAAGGCAAAGGACATGGTCAATAAGACAAAATGACAGCCTACAGAATGGGAAAGGATCTTCACCAACCCCACATCTGACAAAGGGATGATCTCTAAAATATATAAAGAACTCAAGAAGCTAGACAGCAAAATACCAAACAATCCAATTAAAAAATGAACTACAGATTTAAACAGAGAATTCTCAACAGAGGAATCCCAAATGGCCAAAAAAAATTAAGGAATTGCTCAACATCCTTAGTCATCAGGCAAATGCAAATCAAAATGACTCTGAGATACCATTTTACACCTGTCAGAATGGCTAAGATCAAAAACACTGATGACAGCTTATGTTGGAGAGGATGTGGAGCAAGAGAAACACTCCCCCACTTTTGGTGGGAGTGCAAACTTGTACAGCCACTTTGGAAATCAGTATAGCTGTTTATCAGAATATTGGGAATCAATTTACCTCAAGGCCCAATGATACCACTCTTGGGCATATACCCAAAGGATACTCAATCATACCACAACGACATTTGCTCAACTATGTTCATAGCAGCATTATTTGTAATAGCCAGAACCTGGAAGCAACCTAGATGCCCCTCAACCAAAGAATGGTTAAAGAAAATGTGGTACATATACACAATGGAGTATTATTCAGCTCTAACAAGTAATGACATCATGAAATTTGCAGGCAAATCGATAGAACTAGAAAATATCAACCTGAGTGAGGTAACCCAGACTCAGAAAGAAAAGCTTGGTATGTACTCAGTCGTAAGTGGATACTAGATGTAAAGCAAAGGATAATCAGACTACAACCCACAGCTCCAGAGAAGCTAGGAAACAAGGAGAACCCTAAGAGGATGTGTGGATCACCTTGGGAAGGGGAAACAGAGGAGATCCCAATGAGTAACTGGGGATGAGGGGGTGCAATAGAGGGTAGGGGATGGGGGATGAGAACATAAGGGAACGGGATGGTCAAGCTGGGGGAGAGTGGGAGAGCAATGAAAGATATCTTGATAGAGGGAGACATTATGGGGTTTAGGGAGAAACCTGGTGCTTGGGAAATCCTCAGGAATCCACAAGGATGACCCCAGATTAGACTACTAGCAATAGTGGTGAGGGTGCCTGAACTGGCCTACCCTGGTAATCAGATTGGTGAATACCCTAACTGTCATCACAGATCCTTCATCCAGTAATTGCTGGAAGCAGATGCAGAGATACACAACCAAGCACCAGGCCAAGCTCCAGGAGTCCAGTCTAAGAGAGGGAAGAGGGATTATATGAGAAAGGGTGGTCAAGATCATGATGGAGAAAGCTACAGAGACAACTGAACCAAGCTCATATAGGAACTCAGGAACTTTAGACCAACAACTGTGGAATCTGCATGAGACTGGACTAGGCCCCCTGCATGCAGGAGACAGTTGTGTAGCTTGGTCTGTTTGAGGGACCCCTAGCAGGGGGATTGGGATCTATCCCTAGTGCATGAGCTGTCTTTCTGGATCTCATTTCCTATGGTGGGACATCTTGCTCACCCTTGATGCAGGGTGGGGAGGGGTGTGGTCCTGCCTCAACTGAATGTACCAGACTTAGCTGTCCCCCCATGGGAGAATGTACCTTTTTGAAGGAGGGGATGTGAGGTGGGTCGGAGAGGGGAGGGAGGGGGGTAGCGGGTTATGGGATGAGAGCGGGATCTGTGGTTGGTATGTAAAATGAATAAAAAAACAGAAATCATGGTAAAAAAAAATGTAGCTGGAAGTTTTCCTGTGTCCTGCCCAGTCCTGCAGCTGCTCAGACCCAAATAAACACACAGAGGCTTATATTGTTTTCAAACTATATGGCCTAATGGCTCAGGCTTCTCACTAGCTAGCTCTTATATCTTAAATTAACCCATTTCTATAAATGTATACTTTGCCACGTGGCTTGTGGCTTACTGGTACCTTACATCTTGCTTCTTCTGGTGGCAGCTAGCAGGATCACTCAGCTCTGCCTTTCTCTTTCTGCTCTCTCTAGTTAGAATGTCCCACCTAAACTTATTCTGCCTCACCATTGGCCAAATAGCTTTATTTATCAACCAATCAGAGCAACACATATTCACAGCATACAGAATGAAATTCCACAGCAAAAGGATGAACAGGAGGTATTACCTGAAGGGAGCAAAGTTTCAGTAATTCAAAATGATTAAGTCGTGGGGTTCTGTGTACAACATATTTCCTATAATAAATAATACTGCATTTTATACTTAGTATTTTGCTCTGAGAATAAATCATGTTAAATGTTCTTATTCACAAATAATAAATTGAAGAAATAAAAATAGTGTGAAAGGATACATTTAAAGAAAAGGGATAAGTTTATGGCACAGATTATAGTGATATTTTCATAAACATATACTTATAAAGTCGTATATATTAAATGTTTATAGTATTTTTTTGTGAGTGTTTCTTGTCCAAAGTAAAACAATGATTTCCAGTGGATTTGGAAGGGAATCATGAGAGATTATTATTTAATGTGTTCAGAATTTCAGCTGAGCAATAAGAAGATTTTTCAGACATGTAAGGAGCTTAAGTTAGTGTAACAGTAAGGATAGACCAAATGCCATTCAACTGGTTACTTGAAAATGGCTAAAATGCAAAACTTTGTTTTGCATATTTTATCACAATTGAAAAAAACTAACAACAGGAAACTTTTAATGGCACAAAAATATCCATGTCTCTGCATCACCAAAAGCTGTTGTCAATTTGCCTTCTAAATATTTATGTTTATACCCATAGACAAGGGCTGCCCTCAACCTTGGTTAGACAGTCTTCTTTTTGCAGTGGGCAGCATTCAATGCAGAGACTTATAGCTGGAAAATGGCCTAAGAAGCCAAGATTTAATGCTCAGCTCTCAACAGGCCATCTTTATCACCCTCCACTCCCCACTAAAGCTCAGTGAGCACCAAGGAAGAGGGGGTGGAAACAATGCAAGAGTTGGTGGGATGAGGATGAGTACTGTGAAATACTGTCTTCTGAACATGACATTGTCATTGTACACAAGAACTCACATCAGCTGTGGTTATTTGCACAAGACCTACACAAGATCAAGCCAACCAAAATTTCTACATTAATGGGGGAGATGGTCTCCAGGCCTCAGTTCTTACTGAGACACTATTGTCAGTTGATGGCTGCTGAAAGAAGGAGAATTATTCCTCTTTTGATCTACTGCCACTGTGATTCCTCATGCTCCAGTGGGTTGCCCTACACCTACATATATATGGGTAGTACTTCATAGACTTTGTGAGTTGCCAGGAAATGGCAAAGGATGAAGAAGAAGGACAAGGAGGAAGATATGAAGCAGGAGGGAGACATTTTGGAGTCATGGAGGGAGCTGAAGGGTAGAAATGTGGAATGAGGGTATATATGGTCATATTTTATTGTATATATGTACAAAATATTCAAAGAATAAAAATTAATTCAAAAAAGAGAATGTGCAAACAGACAGAAAGCACATTCAGTTCTTAATTGTGCTAGGCAGAACCAACTACAGTAGACACTGTTAGAATTTCAATCTAGATGAAAAATTGTAACAAGTACTGGTTTAATCTTCTGTTGAAACAGTGATACTTTCTGAATGCTTAGACTATGCTAAGTACTTCTCTAAGACCCTCTTATTAATTTGTTTAATCCTTTCTATAATCTTGTAGAGTAAATTAATAGCATTAGCCTTATTTCACAGAAGATAATAGAGCATGAAAATCCTACAGCAGTATGTGACTTTTAAAATGTTGATGCATAGTAAACTCCCAGTCTACTATAAATCCCACATGTTAATTCTTTCTTACAAGCAGTTGCCCACTTAGTTGTACTCCATCACTGTGACTGACTTTTTTTGTTATTTATTTTACTGACTAGACTCCCTCAATTGGAATACAAAAATAAACGTAAGTTTGTAAGGTCTTCTTTTGGACAAATGTGTTGAGGAGAATAAATATTTCTGCCCATATGATATACAACTATATCTACTCCAGGATTATTTGGTACCTAAAGCCAACAGTGGGTAGTAGGAAAGACAGGAGAATGAGCCTGGTTAAGCTATACTGTAAGTGAGCATTTGCATTCATACATCACTGTAATTAAATACAGCAGTTCTTGTGAGAATACCTTTTCATAAGTAGAGGCAGTGTTGATTGAACTTGGACAAGAAAATACCCACTGATAAATTGAGATATGCTGAAAGGTGAGGAGGGAAATACTGAGCTCAGATTGCCTTCCTAGGATTTTGCATTAGTATCACCTGTGAATACATATGCTCTTTAAATTGCTAATGGTAACCCTTTGTTAGGCCCTCAGGCATGTGTTCTTCCAGTTCTATCCTATAAGACTATGGTAACAGTGACTCAAAACTTCAGCTTCTCTATCTGACAAGCAGATAGCCAAAATAACAAGTGATCAGCATAGCATTTTAGAAGTGTGGTTAAAGGAAAACAAGATGTTTTGTTCAGTGCCATAACAACAGCATCAATGGTCATGCTAGGTGCCAAGAATCAACCCACAACCTACATAGGCATTACTTATTTAAATAAGAAAATAATCACAATACTACTGTTATCATTTGTAGGGGCAGATAGTAGATGTTACAATACTTCTAAATTATACACTCTTCATTTACCCTGTTCTGAAGCCTTGTTTTTAGTTCTTCCATGACAATCCTCACAATTTATATTTACCATATTTTTGCTCATTTCTTAAACTAGACTGCAGACTTCAAGGGGAACAGGAACTATCTTTAATTTTGTTTTGCATTAAAAGTCCAACACTGGTATATATCACATATAATTAAACACTTGTGGGGAAAGGACTTAATTGAAGGAGGGTCTAACTACAGGCCTCTGTCCTTACCCACTAAACTACACTGTCACAATGCTCTGAACTTCCAGTACTGCATTTTGGTCAGTACCTCAGATTAGTCCTTTGTAACATTCCACAACAAATCCAATTCCATGATCTGTGTCAAAAGAGGTAGAGAAATAACAGACAGTTATCCTAAAAAAAAACAACAACACTCTATTAGATGTTGTCTTCTAGTCTGCCTCCTCTACTGTCTAATTCCAACTGGTATATACACTCTTCCAAAGCATCTCATCACACAGAGCAGGACTGGCTAGGGGTTTACACACACACACACACACACACACACACACACACACACACACACACACACACACAATGTCTACTCCACCCTCTGGCCCTCTGTTCTAATTAGTCCTTTTTCTAAGTTCGTTGGTGGCTCTGCTTTGAAAAACTGTTAAAATTAAAAGAACATTTTCCAGATTCAATACCCTCCTTGCACTTCCAAGCCATCAGTTGTCTATTTATGACTGTGTGCTTCATTTTTCTGAGTTCTATTTCTAGGCCACTAATATCATCTCATGCAGAGAGAGATGTATTCAGCATTCCATGTGGTGTCATTTTCTGAAGGGGGTGAAGTCTCATTTTGAATGCCTTACTATTCTTTCTTACAGAGTTTTGGAGCACAGAAACCAACTGTCTCAAAGGAATAGCTCCCTTCTGTTCCTGCCATTCCTATTACTGGATTCTAATGGTGAACAGCGAAAGTGTATACCATAATATGGTTCTCAAAGAAATCTCTTTCCTCTGGGGAAAATTTTATGTTCTCTGGGACTTTGTAAACTCCAAGTACAAAAGGCAAGGCAATAACTTACAAGAAACTCAAATATGCATGCTATGATTCATGGTCTTCAAAGTTTTTCTTATTGACAATGACTAACCAATAGAGAACCTACCATGACTGTGTTGTCATTCAAGAAAAGCTACATTCTATTGATGAAGACATTACAAAAATTACCATTAAGAGGCTAGTGAGATTACTCAGTAGGTACATGTGCTTTTATGAAGACTTGATGATCTGAGTTCCATCCTCAGATCCCATAAGGTGGCAGGAGAGATCTGACTCTTCCAGCTTTCTTCTGACAACCATAGGTTTATCATATCCAGAGATTACAATCACACACACACACACACACACACAGAGAGAGAGAGAGAGAGAGAGAGAGAGAGAGAGAGAGAGAGAGAGAGAGAGAGAGAGGAGGGATAGTAAATATTTAAAATTGTCATTAAACAATTAATATATTTCAGGCACTAGTTATGTGTTTTCCCATTTATCCAGTTGTTAGTGTTCCTGGCAACTCTTGAAGTTGGTACAATTACCATTTCCATTCAATACATGAGGGAACCAAACTATAGAGTGGCAAAATAACTTACTAGAGGATCAAAACTTGTAAGTGAAAGTTGAGACTATAATATGTTCATCTGACTCCAAACATCATACTTTTAATATCTTCCTATCTTAGTTACTTTTCTATTGCTGTGATAAAACACCATAACCAAGGCAACTTATAGAATAAAACATTTATTTGGACTTAAGGTTCCAGGGGGATGAGTCTGTCATGGCAGGAAAGCCTCAAGCATAGTAGCTGGTGTAGTAAGCTAGAAGCTCACAACAGGAACCACCAGAAGAAAGCACAGAGAGTACAATGGGAGTGGTCTCAGGCTTTAAAATTTCAAAGTCTTCCCCCAGTGACATATTTTCTCCAGCAAGGCCACAATTCCCAAACTTACCCAGAAAGGACTGTTATCTGGGGACCAAGTATTCAAATGTTCAGAGAAGTACAGAACACTTCCTCAACCTACCTAAACAGAGATTATGGAGGATGTGCCATTCAATCTACACACTACCTTATAATGCCTTTCAGGGAGACCATAAGTAATGATATAAGAGGGCTAGGTGAAAAAAATGCATGAAATGATTGTTAGCTTGTTTCCATAGTAAAGCAAATTCAAATATGAAAAGGTGATTTAGAAAGTGACATTCTAACATGTAAGAAAAACTTTCAGAAAAATAATATATCTAAAAAGAGGAAGATGTACAGATAACAGAAGTTTATATAGACAGAAACACTCTGAGGAGGAGGACGTAATGAAAAGTGACTGCCAAAAAAGGAATGGGTCTTAGGAATGATGAAAACAAGATCATAGTGATGGTCGTATACCTGAGTATTCTTTAAAAAAAATGTATAATTGTGTTTGTGTGGTATGTCAATTATATTTTAATAAAGACATTTAATAAAACAACAAAAATGGTAAGGATGAAATTAGAAATCTTAAAAGCATACTAACAGAAACATTCTTCAGAAAGATATAAAATGATTAGATGTTTAAAGTAATTTATTCTGTACCTTTCTGAACATACCAGGAGGCCTCTTACTGAATTTGTCTGGAAATTTTGAAGATAGCATCATTGCCTGTCTACATGCTGTGCCTCCTCTGGACATCTGTGCTTGGTTTCCAGAGTGGGTGGGGACAAGAGTGCATAGCTACACTGAATCTTCTTTTTTGAAATCAGACTGAAGTTATACCTAATTCAGTCCTGTTTGTGGAAACATGATTAGTACACCAATCTGGAAGATGGTGGATAAGGAAGAGTTATGTCATTGTCACCAGAAACCCAAGAACAGTATTCTGAGATCTGATAACAAAAGATATCAGGGCCTAGACAGAACACAGTATAGACCTTCATGCAGTGGAGCCTGGCTACATCAATGAGTTGAAAACTAGTCCTTTAAACAAAGACTTTCTAATGCACTTGCACTATGTTCCATTTGTCAGTCTCTGGCCTGAAAATGACTCAAGTGCTTATACTTATGTCTTCATAGAGTATATATTCAGCATCTCCAATAAACCTTGGTTCATTTTTCAGCAATTTATTGAATTTGACTTTCTCACTTGGTTACGATCCCCATTTAATTGGTCCCATAGGAAGATAACTAGTCTTATTTTTCAGTCTCTCTAAATGATCGTTTTTACTGAATATTATCCTGATCCCTGGAAATAATCTTACTTTTACTTTTAATCTAACCTCTTCCTTTTAATATATTTTAGTGTTGCTAAGTAAACACAAGGCTTTGTACATTCTAGGCAAGCTGCCTACCATGGACCTATATCCCCAGCCCTAAGGATTTCATATTTTATTCCTTGCTTAATGATAAAGTGGGAACAATCAGAGACATAGATTTTATCACTACCAATTGTTAGAAAAGACGGACATTACACACGCAAATATGTCTGACCTTATAGTTAATGATTAATGAGGCTGTTCAGATCAAACATGTCACTTGAATTAGTCCACTTCCAATAGTCCATGTTCTCAATACTATAGAATCATCATCTGTTAAAAACACCAATGATTTATTAAGAAAGAGAGGAACATGAACATCCTTTATACACAAACAATTATTTGGTGACCTTCTCCACTGAACCTTTTGTTAACTAATAGTGATTTAGAGTTAGGGAATCATCCATTCATTTCAAGGATAATTTCCCCTGGCTTTGCAATAGATGCTCTGATTTAACCTTTGACGTTAAGGCCACAAGTTCACGTTCTTGGCAAAATGAACAACATCTTAGTCTAATAACTTTCTCCGTAGGGCATGTTCTCAGGCTATGCAAGTAAATGGGGTCAAATTATATAGCATCTCTGGTATCCATTATTGTTAGTCTGTGTATGAGCCACACAAGTAGAGTCCAGTATAGTGATCGTGCATTCAGTTTTATTAAATCTTGAATGCAATAGATCAAGCAATGTTTTAGAGTTTTAGGACTCCAAGCTGAGTCTTAACAGTCTCTAGAGAAGTTATAAGGGAAAATAATGACTTCACAGTCTCATGACTGATCCTTAATACCTCTTTAACTAAAGCAATTTGTATATGTTTAATATATCAAGATTAATATACTCTTTGACTTGAAAAAATGCTGTGAGTAAATTATCAATATTTCATGAGTCATTACTGTAGCCTATCCAGCCATCATTAACCATGAGCATTTATGTATTCTCCAAATAATGAATTTAGAGTAACAAAGAAAGCTTCTTTCTCAAAAGTACATGGTTACATTTGCTATCCCTTAATTTATCACATCCACTTTTTAAATATTTTTCAGTCCCAAAGTATAGTTAAATGTTACCAGGTACTATAATAACAAAGAAGAACATAAAACAAAATAATGGGATTGAATGAGGAGAGTAGTGGTTAAAAGAAAAAAATTGATCGGGTGAGAATCAAGAAAGGCCTCCAAGGATGTGCTATTTAAGGTGAGATGGTATGGAGAGGAAAGATGAAGCTAGAACTCAGTGGAACAGTGAAAGAGATATAGGGTGATGTCTCTGGCTCTAGAGAGACAATTGTGCAGCGTTAGATGAGTTGAAACATGATTGAGCTTGCATTGACAAGCCCAGCCTAGATTCAGGGATCAGTTTCAGGTAATCAGTCTTGCATAGCCAGCCCACTACCTAATGAGCCATTTCACCAGCCCTTTAAATTGTATACAGTTTCTGTGTGTTACATAGAGTATGCCTCTTTCTTACATTGTCTGCTACATAGCATTAATAAAATTTGGTTTGGTATTCAGAAGAAAAGAAAGAAATAGATAAAGGAAGGAAGGAAGGAAGGAAGGAAGGAAGGAAGGAAGGAAGGAACGAAGGAACGAAGGAAGGAACAAAGGAAGAGAAAAAGCCTAGTCCTGAGGTTGTTTGTGGAAAAAAATGAGAACTAAGAAAGCATCAAGAAGTTTGAGTTATATAATTTAAGGAAATAATGATGGTAGCTTAAACTAGTGTTCTCAGTATAGAGTAGGGTTCCTCATTTTTGGAACCCATTACCTATGGTGGGACGCCTTGCATAACCTTGGTGCAGGAGGAAGTGCTTGGTCCTGCCTCACCTGAGTGTATCAGGCTCTGCTCACTTCTGATGGGAGGCCTTACCCTTTTGGAGGAGGGGATGGGGAAGGTTCGGGGGCAGAAAAGCTGGGGGCGAGCAGGAGGAGGGATGAGAGGGGAATCTGCAGTTGGTGTGTGTAGCTAAAGTTTTCCTGCCTGGTCCACAGTCAGGACAAATCTCTCTCACCTGCCAGTCCCACAGCCACTCAGACCCAACCAAGTAAACACAGAGACTTATACTGCTTACAAACTGTATGGCTGTGGCAGGCTTCTTGCTAACTGTTCTTACAGCTTAAATTAATCCATTTCTATAAATCTATACCTTGCCACGTGGCTCGTGGCTTACCGGCATCTTCACATGCTGTTTCTCATCGTGGCGGCTGGCAGGGTCTCTCTGACTCAGCCTTCCACTTCCCAGCTTTATTCTCCTCCTTGTCCTGCCTATACTTCCTGCCTATCCACTGGCCAATCAGTGATTTATTTATTGACCAATCAGCAACACACTTGACATACAGACCATCCCACAGCAGGTGTGTAAAATGAGTAAAAAAATTCTTAATAAACAAAAGAAAAGAAACATATCCTGAGGTAAAGTGGAAGATGTCTGATGACAGATTAAACATGAATTCTGAAAGAAAAAAGAGAAATTGGAAACTATTCTTTAGATTTAGTATTAAGAACTTGGATCTGTAACTGGACCAATGAAATTAGATTAAAAAAATAGAACATCATCACAATTAGGATTGACCAAGGTCAAAAGAGGAATAGAGGGCCAAGATAAAGCAAATTATGTAAATTTCTGGTATGTAGCCGAGAGCGGGGGCAGTGGGACACAGGTATCTGGAGAACAAGAACAACAATCAATTGAGGGATCGTCACCGAGAAATGACACAAAAGCTAGAAACCTGACTTAGATCCTCTATGTCAATGATGACAGATGGGGAGAAATTAGGCCACAACTAAATCCTAGACAACTCTAATGATGAGAGGCCAGGAAAAGAGGGGAACAACCAAGTTCCAGAGAACAATCATTGTCAGAAAAGGAGAGACACAGCAGGATGTAGGATGTAGTACCATGACGTTATAGAGGAGAGTATTTCAGGAACGATGATGTAGTCATCTTTGTCAGCAATTGCTGAAAGATCAAATAAATTGAAACCAGAAGTGATAATAGATTTTCACGATTTAACACAGAAGTAAGAAGTTTTAGGAAGGAAGTAGTAATTAGAGTTTTTCAACTCTTTCTGTTGCTTATCTAGCCACGTAGATATTCAGAAATAAGAACAGTCATGCAGAGCAATGAATGGCATAAAAAAACACCAAGAGAGAAAATTGTAAAGAGTAAACAGCACAAACAAATGTTTACTTTTCCATTATTATATAGTACTGTCACTGGTCAACTTTAACAGATGAAGTCTTTGATTTCTGAAGAGCTAAAGGAAATAACCTCACAACAGATGTTCCTAAAGAAAGACATGTATCCCGTGCCACCCCAGGAGAACAGAACAAGTCAATAAAGATTCAAAATGTGTACAGGGAAATGTCAATATTAATCCTGTGCAGACAACATTTAAATCATTGTAGCAGAAAGAGGCAATTTAAAACCATGACCTACAGAAAAAAAAGAAAGAAAAAAGGAAAGAGGCTGGAGAGATGGCTCAGCAGTTAAGAGCACTGACTCTTCTTCCTGAGGGTATGGGTTCAATTCCCCACATTCACATGGCAACTAACAACTGTCTGTAATTCCAAGATCCAGCATCCTCACACAGACATACATGCAGACAAAACACCAATGCACATAAAAATAAAATAAATTTTTAAAAAAAAGAAGAAAGAAAAAAATCATGATGTACATCTACACCCCTTTATAATATTGCAACAATCACCTCACCTCCTCACCTCAATCTTTCTGGCCAATGGTAAGCCAGCTCATTTACCACTGATTTGTGTGTTCCCCAAGTATATATCTTCTAGCAAATGGTAGAGATGGGCTTCTGATCAAAACAGACAGAATATACTTGTAATTACATCTAAGCATTCAGTACTGACTCATTTTAAAGTAAAGAGTGTTTCTACAAGTGTGAATATAACTCTTTTATGCTTAAATTAATGTAGAATACTTTATTCATTGCTATTTCTGTGTATATAAGCTTGTTCTCAACAAACCCACTCTAAGATCTAAGTACACTATACTTTTGAGAAATGAAATCGCATGATGCTCGATTATATACTTTCCTATATTAATAATGATGAATTTGTGTTCAACTTTGTTTTATAGATACTTTTCTAAAATAATCTTATGCTCTCATTTTATAGGTAAAATAGTTATACATTTGTATTAATTAACTAGATTTTGTATAGTTACAACAGTTTTTCCCATAAGTCTATTTATAACATTAGTTGTATGAGTTCTTAAAGCATAAACAACTCCTTTACAAGATTGATATTTCTTGATTTTTTTTAAAAGAAAAGTTCTCACCAGGCAGTGGTGGCGCATGCCTTTAGTCCCAGGACTCAGGAGGCAGAGGCAGGTGGATCTCTGTGAGTTCAAGGCCAGCCTGCTCTACAGAGTGAGTTCCAAGACAGGCTCCAAAGCTACACAGAGAAACCCTGTCTCGAAAAACAAACAAAAAAAAAAGTTCTCTTTGCATAGCCTAGGCTAGCCTGGATCTCATTATGTAGTCAAGGCTGCCCTCAAACTTGTAATCCTATTCTCTCTGCCTCTCAAATTATGAAAGTATACATGTGCTATCACACTCAGCTTCAAGGTGACCTTAATGACTTTGTACAAGACCCTGAATTATATACAAGAATGTTTGGGAGACAACATAATGGATATGCCCTTTGATCACAAAAAAGCACCACTGATGTTTTGGGGAGGTTTTATTTCAATGTGATGAAATTGTATCCCACTCTTTCATTATCAACTTACATATGGAGGTGCTGTAAGTGTATTAGCCTGAAGCAATTCTTTGCACTGATAATTATCTGAAGGTTTAAAAGGCTTAGAATTAACAACATTAAAGACAAAAACAGAGATACAGGCAAGGTAACAAGATATGTAATCCCCATAGAAGAGTCAATCATAGTTTTATATTTAAAAAATCAATATATGTAACAAAAAAGCCCTACAATAAAATTTATATTTGTTCCAATAAAAATTAATTATTAATCTATACATTATATATTGAAATCTACAAAATGCTTATAAAAAATCAAAGATCTAAATAAATAAAGCAGCATACCATGTACATGGATTGTATAATTCAAAATGTCAGATTTACCCAAATTGATCTAGGTTGAGTTGAAGCAATTCCAAAGTGGAAACACATCCAGTATTCATGGATTAGTAGAATTAATATTGTGAAAATAGCCATCTAACTAAAAGCAATTTATAGATTCAATGTAGTCCAAATAAAAACATCTACAACATTCTTTACAGAAAAAAAAATTTAAAATTCCTAAGGAACCAAAAAAGACCCACAACAGAAAAAGCAATCATGGACAAAAAGAATACTTGAAGGATTGCTATTCCAGACTTCAAGATATAAAACCACATAATCCTGGCCTCAAAACAGCTATGTAGACCAACGGAATCAAACAGAAGAGCTAGCCATGAGTACCTGTAATTATAGCCATCTAATATCTGACAAAGAAGCAGGAATATATACTGGAAAAAACCCAGCAACTTCAACAAATGGTGCAGGGAAAATGTGATGCCCACATGCAGAAGTGTGAAATTAAATCCATATCTATCACCGTATACAAAAATTATGTCCAAGTGGATTAAAGAACACAATATTAAACATGGAACAATGAAAATGATAGAAGAAAGTATAGGAAGGGCACTACAAGATATATAGTTGTTAGAAAGGACTTTCTGAATAGGAATCCGTGCACTAAGGAATTAAGGCCAACAATGGACAGTTGGGACTTCATAAACTAAAGAGCTTCTGAGCAGCTAAGGAAACAATTGAATAAAAGAAACCCACAGAATGGGAGAGAATGTCTGACAGAGGATTAATATCCAGAATATACAAAGAATGCAAAAATCAAAACCAAAGAAACAAATGATCCGATTAAAAAATGGGCTTGGGATCTTAACATATAGTTTTCAAGAGAAGAAATAAAAATGGCTAAGTACTTTTAAAAGTGTTCATCATCCTTATCAATTAGGAAAATGTAAATTAAAACAATTTTGAGATTTCATCACACTCTAGTCAGAATGGCCAAGATCAACAAAACAACTGACAACAAACACTGAAGAGGTTGAAGAGAAAGAGAAATGCTCATTTACTGTTGGTAATGCAACTTGGGGCAGAGACTCTAAAAATCACTGTGAAGAATCCTCAAAAAACTAAAAATAAATCTACTATATGGTTCAGCTATACCACTCCTTGGCAAATGTCCAAAGGACTCAACATCCTACTGAACCAACACTTGCCCATCAATGTTCATTTTGAATGTATTCACAATAGCCAGAAAATGGAAACAAACTAAATGCCCTTCAACAAACTAATGAATAATGAAAATGTGGTACATATACACTATGGAATACCATTCAACTGTAAAGAAAAATGAAATGAAATTTTCAGGCAAATGGATGGACCTAGAAAAGATTATATTCAGTGAGGTAATACCCAAACATTCAAATCCTTAGATGTGACTACAAAACACAGAATAACCACAGGAACTAGGAAAATATTAAAGGACCACAGAGGGGGTCTTAGGAGGACAACGGCAGGATTATATGTGATATGAAGTGGCTCCAACCAGAAGGAGGGAAAGAGGTCAATACAGAATGAAAATGAGGGATAAATGACAAATAGCACCAAGGTTGTTTGATAAATTCTCAAGGAATCTTAATTTATACATTCATAAAATTATACACAATATATAAGTATATGTATACGTATGTACCTTAAAGGAAGTTAAGCCACTTGTGCTGGTAGTACTCCCAACAAGAACCATAAACTAAAATAAATTAATTAATCAATCAATTAATTTAAAAAAAAACAGTACCAGGCACAAGAAATTTCCCTTCAAATAGTTGGTCAGAGTGGTCCAAATGACTCCCAAAATAATACAGATTATCAACGTAGCCCTTGTTTGCCTTTCAGGGGATGAGGATGGGCCCTTATTGGTGAAGACACCAGACACTTAGGACACAGGTATCAATCATTAGGGCTGAATATGACCTGAAATTCTCTTTCTTTCAGTCTAATTTTTATGGCTCTAGAATATACTATATGAGCTACCAAAGGAAGAGAGAGATTAACTAGTCCTACTCAGCTACAACACCTATGAACCACAACAATTACCAGCATAGCAAGATATGCACAGAAGTGCAATAAGTGGCACTCATGTGTTGGTGGCAACCAACCACTGTCTAATTAGACTTAAGGCCCGCTGAACAGGCAGGAAAACATGCCTGGAATTGGAAACCTAGTTAGGTCCCTTGGACTTGTGAGGTAATAATAGATCTTAGAAAAAAAACTACTATAACTTTAATAGACCATTATAAGTCCTTACTACATTCTAAATCTTATGCTTATACCCACAGATAAGATAGGTACTGTCCCTCATTATAAAATAAAGATTCCTTTTACAGTAAATGAAGAGCATCATAGAAAACCCACAACTAAACACAATGCAGAGACCAACAGGACCAACAGACTATGAGAGCCCAGCCCCAATAGACACATCTACATCACAACAACTGCTATTTATGTATGCATGGCTCAGGCAACATTGTTGAAGAGGAGACAGAAAGATTGTTAGAGCCAGAATACCAGAAAGTCTGCTGTGAAACAGTTTCTCCTAGAAATATAGACATAAACAAGACCATCATAATGGCAATATTAATGGACAAGTTAATGTGGAAAGGGGAAAATGTCGTGGAGTCCCACCTCTAGCGAAAGAGCTACGTGCAAGAAATACTGCCGAGAAAAGGAGATGAATCCCTTTATTGGTTATCCAAGGCAGAGCAGTCAGCATTAAGGTCATATACACAATAATAACAAAATGAACTCAGCAAGCTTTATCTGTGTACATACACATGTACACATATATCATACACATGTACACATATATTTATGCAATGATAATAAAGAAAACAAGACTATCAACTTGACAGTGGGCGGATATGGGAGGGGTTTATAGATGGATAGCTTGCGGAGGCTGGAGAGAGGAAAGCGAAGGGGAAAAGTGATCATTTCATTCAATTAAAAACATTAAAAAAATAAAATAAAATAACTCATGGGATTGTTGTTTCAGACATAGATAAGCTTCCTCTAAAATGTATATGAAAAAAAAAGCATGGGCTGAAGAATAACTGAAGTGTAAGTACTCATTCTACTTTATAAGAAAGCTCATATCCATTCCAGAAAGTATTACAATAGAGGAAGTTTGGACATTTAAATCAATTACTAGAAGAGAGACTACAGAAGTGAATTCATACAGATATGCTCAAAGGATTTTGAACAAAAAATTTAAAAATATTTGGTAGAGATAGGCATCCTCTTCAACAAATCATCTTGGAACTATTGAGTGCTTTGGAGCATAAAACTGAAACTTGATCTGAAGCTCCCGCCTTATACAAAATGTCTAGAAGTAGATCATGGACTTAAATTCAAAAGCAAAAACTGTAATATTTAAGAAAAGGTAAGATAAAAGTCCTCAGGTTCCAGTAATGAGAAAAGATTTTTTAGTCCTGACAATTCACAAAGGCATAGTCCATAAAAGGATAACTTGATAAACTCTATTATATTAAATTTTTTAATAAAGGTCTTTGACATGCCCTATTAAGAGACAAGTTACAGACACTGAGGGGTGGGAAATAGTTGCAACCCTTATGTTCATCACAGGGCTAGTATCTTGAATATAAAAAGAATTCCCAGTACTGAATAGCCAAAAAGAATCAAATAATCTAAATAGAATATGAGGAAAAGACATGATGGTACATTTCACTGAACACCATATACATATAATAAATAAATATGATAGGTATGGTAAATTGTATCAATATAAACTTCCTGTGATGTTTATACCTATGTAAAATAATATCATGGATAGAAACTACAGTATATTGATGATAACTTAAATGTTTTCATTCATTTATTGTGTGTTTTTATGTTTGTACATATACTGCAGCATTCACATGTAAGTCACAGAATAACTTGTGGGAGTTTGTTCTCTTCTTCCACCACGTGAGATCTAGAGATTGAATTCAAGTCATCTAGGGTCAGATTTAATGGCAAACACCTCTATCCACTGAGCCATCTCAGTGACCCTCAATAATATCTTTGTTTTAATCCTTTTACTTTTCTTCTCTCCTCCCTTCTCTTATTTTCCCTGTATTCCTCTCCTCCCTGCTTCTTCCCTCTCTTTCTTTCTTCTTTTGTGACAGGGTCTCATTTTAAGTAACCTAGAGTGGCCTTGAACTCACAATTGCCCTTCTGCTATCTCCTGAGTGTTGGGATTATCGGTAGGCCCCACCATGCCTGGCTTGCATGTAAATGAAGGTATAGTAAAAATAAAAGTACTATAAATCAATGAGCATTTAAAAGGAAACTGATAATAAAAAGTATATATGTAGAAATGGATATATTTCTCGTGTAGAAGGAAGCTCTTATATAGGCTTTCATCTTAGTGGAATTTGGTTTCTCAGAGGCTCTTTTGCTCTCTTATCTGATTCTCAAGTATGTTCTCAGTGAGATAGGTACATTGTGGTCCTCTCTCCTTTTTGTGTATTGCTTTTCTTTGCCTGGTTCTTGACAAGTTTCAAGAGCACTGTAACTACCATTGAAAGGCAAGTGGGGGAAAAATTCCCTTTGGGAAATATAGGACTAAAAGTGATATATGTATATATATTTGAAATAACAAAATGGGAAGCCGGGCGGTGGTGGCGCACGCCTTTAATCCCAGTGCTCGGGAGGCAGAACCAGGCGGATCTCTGTGAGTTCGAGGCCAGCCTGGACTACCAAGTGAGTTCCAGGAAAGGCGCAAGGCTACACAGAGAAACCCTGTCTCGAAAAAAACCAAAAAAAAAAAAAAAGGGGAAAGAAATAACAAAATGGGCTCTGACCTGCCTCAACTGAATGTACCAGGCTCTGCTAACTCCACATGGGAGGCCTTACCTTTTTGGAAGAGGGACTAGGGGGTAATTGGGGGGAGAAGGCAAGTGGGGGGGCAGGAGGAGGGAAGAGAGGGGGATCTGTGGTTGGTATATAAAATGAATAAAAATTTTCTTAATACAGAAAAATAAAACAAATTCAGAGATGGTTATTCCAGTGCTGCTCCTCTGGCACATGCACAGACATATCCATGGACCAAGTGAGAGGGCCCAGCATAATACCTATGCTGTCCTGGAGGAGAATAATGGAAATAAAAAAGAAAATAAAAAAGAAAGAACATAATGGTAGACTCTGGAGAAGGCAAGACCCAAATAAAAGTTATAGGAAGATGCTTCTTGATTCTTTCTTCTTCTGGCTGTATTCCACCACCCTTGTTTACTACCCTGCCCCTGGCAAATACACAGGTCTGCCTTTACATTGGGGATTGTAGTAGATAACAATACTGGGATTTCAAAGGGAATGCCACCAGAGTAGCCAGAATGACTGAGGACTCATAGATGACAATGATGCTTTGACTACCATTTCTGGTTTACTGTTGTTGACTTTTAATGAGATAAATCCACAGGGTTGGTGCTCAAATTAGCCCCACTGTTGTTAGAGTGAGTAATTGATCACAGTACTTAAGCATGTCCAACTTGCAAACTCATAATTTACTAAGGAGACTGATGTCTACCTGTCAATTTGATTCCTTTGTTCTTGCATTACAGCATAGAGGAGAACATTGACTTGGGCCGCTGCACAGACAAGAAGTTGAGATCCAAACCCCTGGCATTAGAATTTACATTTTTTATTTATTATTATCATTATAATAATAATTATTATTATTAGATTTTCTATTCATTTTACCAACCACAGATCCCCTCACCTCCCTCCTCCCACCCCTAGCCTTCCTCCCCAATCCTACCCATTCCCACCTCCTCCAAGGCAACGTCTCCCATGGGGAGTCAGCAGAGCCTGGTATATTCAGTTGATGCAGGTCCAAGCCCCTCCTTCCTGCACCAAGGCTGTACAAAGTGTCCCACCATAGGCGCTAGGTGCCAAAAAGCCAGCTCATGCACCAGGGACAGGTCCTGATCCCACTACCTGTGGGCCCCCTAAACAGTTCAAGCTAAACGACTGTCTCGCCTATCCAGAGAGAATTTAAAATTTTTAATGATTGGTTTTCCAGTTATTATATGGGAGACCTCGAATAACAAAATTTTTCTTCCAGGTTATACTTTCTACAGGGTCTACAAATTCTAAGCCAACCCTTCAACAACTGTTTACTGAGAACCCAGTAAATGTCAGGCACTATTCTAGGCTTCAGAGATGTGTTAGTAAACAAGTCAGACAAAATGTCTTACCCTCATGTGTCTTACATAGTAGTGAGGGGAGAAAAATGGTAAACAATATTGGTGGGTACATCATGTATTAAAAAGTAGCATGTCCCAGGCTCTTTCCCCTAGTCTCATTTATATACACATGGGTATAATTCTGGAGAGCATGTTCTCCTCTCTGTAGAGCTTCACAAGCTCCATCTCAGTGCTCCAGTTTCTACTAAGTCACATTTTTAGCTGAGCCCTAATCTCCTACCATGTGCTCAGCATCAGGTTCTCCTGCAAGGCCTTCTGCTCTGAGCTTGTCTTCTGTCTCCTTGTGTGATGAAAAAATGGTAATTGATTAACTATTTACAAGGCTGGGGAGAAAAGATCATAAAAGTGATGCTAACAAAAACTAATTCAAAACTTCTGCTTCCAGAACTATTCACCAGATACTTTTTCTCTATGTCACCATTAAGCACAACTACAATGCTGGAAATTATACTACAAACAAATATAAGAAGATTCTGAAGAATATAGAAAAGAAAGCACCAAATCTCAACACCAAGCTCAAAATGAATTACTTACGCATTCTTATCTCCCCTTGTATAACTCAGAGTTGTAAGCAAAGAACTAATAGCTCAATATTGTCTATGGTACAGATGAAGGGAAAGAAATCTAAGTTTTACTACTTAGAGAACTAGGAGATAATTTTAACAAGAGATGAAGCTTTAGACTATAAGGTTCTATTCTAGCTACACATAATGTGAGTATGGGGGACCAGGAACCTACTTCCCACCAATGCATGTTGAAAGTAAAGCTTCAATTTCCATATGCACAGGGTTGTAATAAGTTACTTTGCTAGGGTGGTACTAGGTAAGACCATATAAAAAACTAAGACTTTCATTACTGGGCATCCAGGAATACTGCCATCACAGGACAAATGTGGAACCTATACATCTATTTCCTTAGCATTAACAAAACCCATCTGTTTCCTCATTATACCTAGCAATCCTTGTTATGAACTACCCATTGTGTGCATATGCCATATTTCATTTAATCATTCATTAACTGGTGAGCATATATGTGGATTAAATATCTTAGTTATGGTGAAGTGTGGTGGTATTGTGTTCCCCAAAATATTGTGCACCCTAATAAACTTATCTGGGGTCAGAGATACAACAGCCACTAGATACAAAGGCTAGAAAATGGTGGCATTCACACCTTTAATCCCAGAAAGCAAGCCTTTAATCCCAGGGAGTGGTAGTAGAAAGCAGAAAGGTATATAAGGCGTGAGGACCAGGAACTAGAAGCATTTGTCTGGTTAAGCATTTGGCTGGTTAAGCTTTCAGGCTTTCGAGCAGAAGTTCAGCTGAGAGCAATTGGGATGAGGACACAGAAGCTTCCAGTCTGAGTAAACAAGACCAGCTTGAGAAGTTGGCCAGGTGAGGTTTGCTGTGGCTTGTTCTGATTCTCTGATCTTCCAGTGTTCACCCCAATACCTGTCTCAGGTTTGATCTTATTAATAAGAACTTTTTAAGATTCTTGCTACAGTGAAGAGTATCTCAATAACATGGTGATGGGGAGATATCTTTTTGTATGCTGTGAATATGTGTTGCTCTGATTGGTTGATAAATAAAGCCATTTGGCTTATGGCAAGGCAGCTTAGAGGCAGGCAGGAAATTCAAAGAGAGAGACAGGAAGAAGTGGGGGGGGGAGTAGACGCCAGCTAGCCGCCCAAGGAGCAACATGTAATGAGATGAAGGTAAAGCCACGGAAGATGTGGCGATACATAGATTAATAGTTATGGGCTAATTTAAGATGTAGACCTAGCTAGCAAAAAGCCTCAGCCATGGCCATGCAGTTATAATTAATATAAACCTCTTCGTGTTTACTTGGGGGACAGAAGTAGGAGAGATTTGTCCCAACTGCCGGTAGGCTGGAACACAGGAAATCTTCTGAGTACAGCTACAACTTTCAGCTACAACATGGACATGGAAATAAAGCACTAGTAATTTTTCCTTTAAGATATATGGTCAGAAGTGAGATAGCTAGGTAATATGAAAAATTTACTTTTCTTTTTTTTTTTTTTTTGAAAAATTGCCATACTGATTTCTGTAATGTCTCTACTAATTTCTACAACAGTGACTGAAGGATACTTATTCTCCAAATCCTCACAAACATCTGTTATTTTTGTCCTTGTTTTGTCATAAACGTTTCCGAGATGATTATATCTTATGATGGTCTTAAACTGCATTTCTATGACTGCTAATGAAGTTGATCTTCCTTTCTTAAAGCTGTTGCCTATTTGAAAATCTTCCTTTAAGAAGTATCTATTCTTATTCTGTACCTACAGTAGTTTATTACATGCTTTATAAAGAGCTAGTGGAGCTTAAAGATTCTCAACACAAAGAAAGGATGAATTGCTAAGAAAACAGAAATGCTAATTATACTGATTTGATCATTACTGCACAGAAATACTAAAGTATGACAACTCTCCATAAATACATATGATATAATCTTAAATCTTAATTTTAAAACACAAAATAAGTACAAGCATTTAAAAGAAAAACTAAAGCCAACTCCACTTAATTTCTTGTGAAAATAGAAAATTATCATTATATTTTAAGAAGCAGATATTATCCTATCCAACCAGAGAAACAAAAATTTGCAGCCAATATACCTCACAAATGCAGATAAAATAAGACTTCCAAAATGTTCAGAGTTTCATTTTAAATATATAAAAGCAATCAGTATAAATCAAGACACAGTAGTGTTTATGTCAGAGGTACATGACTGATTCAGTATTGAAAAATCATTAAATGGACTCTGGAAATCCACTGGGCATACCAACCAGGAAATCTTGTAGGCAATCTTCACACTCCCTCCTGTTCCACAATTCCAGTTCCCCAGTCTCATCCCCAGCATCGTAGCAGACCACATGCTGTAGCCTCTTCTTTCCTGCCTCCATTTCCAGGGAGTCACCCAGATCTTCTCCTACAGCCTTCCCCACCAACCCATCCCTTTGTCTCAGCTATCAGCACCTGAGGAACTCCCTGGAAACCCACTGGCCACACTGCCAGTAGATCTAGTAGGCTCTCTTCACTCTCCCTCATGTCCTCCAATTCTAATCCCACACTCTTATTCCCATCTCTGTAGCAGACCACCCACTGTGGCTTCTCCTTTCCTCTTTGCCCCCAGTCCCAGGGATGTACAAGGGTCTTAGTGGCACACCAAGCTTTCCTCCTTCCTGTGAACCTTCTAAGTTCCCCTTCCAGCCCATCCCCATTCCTTAGTGTCAGCTCTGAATACCTAGAAACAGTTCTACCAGACACCCAGTGGCCACATTTAACAGGATCTCAGAAGCATTGCTTACCAGGCAACCCACAGCCATTACATTCTCCTAAGAACCAGAGAGGGCAACAGAAACCAATGAACACAAGACCCACCCAACAAAGAAAGAGTAGATATTAGCACCTAGAATTAAAATCATGACACAGTAGCATTTTTGTCAGAGATACATGACTTATTTAGTATTGACAAATCATTAAATGTACTCCCTGGAAACCAGATGCCTAGATGCCAGCATAAAAACAGTAAGAGCCAGGACATTATGCCTCCACTAGAGTCAGAAACCCTACCTCTGGTGGTTTGAATAAGAATGGCCCCCACAGGCTCATATATTTGAATGCTTAGTGAGCAGGTAGGTGAAGGAACTCTTTGATAGGATCAGAAGGACTAGGATGTGTGGCCTTGTTAGAGGAAGTGCCTCACTGGAGTTCTGATTTCAGGTTTCAAAAGCCCTCACAAGGCTCTTTCTCTGTCTCTTCTCTGTCTCTGTCTCTCTGTCTCTGTCTCTCTGTCTCTGTCTCTGTCTGTCTGTCTGTCTGTCTCTCTCTCTCTCTCTCTCTCTCTCTCTCTCTCTCTCTCTCTCTCTCTCTCTGCTGAAGTTGCTGATTAGTAGGTAGAACTCAGCAACTACTCCACCACCTTGTCAGCCAGTGTGCTACCATGCCCACTGCCATGATGATAAGCCTCCAAAACTATAAGCCCTCAATTAAATGCTTTCTTTTATAAGAGTTGCCATGGTCATGGTATCACTTCAGTACCATAGGAATTAGTCAAAAGCATCAACAGATCAGACTACATGAGAATAAAAATTTGTGTATACCGAAGGAAACTATGTAAGGAGAGCCCACAGCCCACAGAACAGGAGACTGTTTTTACCAGCTAAACTTCAGACAATTCATCCAGAATATACAGAGAACTACAGAAATTAGATATTATGGAAATAAAATCACCAATCAACAAATGGGCTAATTAACTGAATAGATAGTTTTCCAAAAAGAAACACAAAAGGTCAATAACTAATTTTTAAAATAGTCTATGAATGTGCATATGAATAGGTCTCTGTTTCTTGTAACTTCTCTTGGGCTCTTTTCCTTCTGTTTGTTTTGTCCAATTCTAATGAGTTAGACTTTGAATAATATATTATTGTATTATATTTTATTTTATTATTAGTATCCTATAGAAGCCTGTTTGTTTTCTAATGAGAGACGACAGAAAGGGAATGGATCCAGGTAACAGGGGATGTAGGGAGTGATGGTGATGTCGCTCTGTATGTTGTGGATATGTGTTGTTATGATTGGTTGATAAATAAAATGCTAATTGGCCAGTAGCCAGACAGGAAGTATAGGCAGGATAAGCAGATAAGGAGAACTCTGGGAAAAGGAAGGCTGAGTCAGGAGTTACCAGCCAGACACAGAGGAAGCAATATGTGAAGGCAGAACTGAAAAAAGATACCAAGCCACATGGCTAAACATAGATAAGAATTATTGGTTAAGTGTAAGAGCTAGTCAGTAATAAGCCTTAGCAAATGGCCAAGCAGTTATAATTCATATTAAGCCTCTGTGTGATTATTTTATAAAAGGCTGCAGGACTGTGGGTGAGAGATTTGTCCCAACCATGGGCCAGGCAGGACACAGGAAAACTTTCAGCTACAGGGGAGGACCTGGGAGGAGTAGAGGGAGGGGAGACCATAATCAGGCTGTATCATGTGAGAAATACCTATTTTCAATAAAAGAAAAGAGATAATGACTTAATTTTCTTATTCATAAATGCATATGCATTTGATAGAATGGAAGCAGCTTTTACCAACTGATATGGTATTTTACTATGGCTTGATTACTCATTAATGAATAGATAAACTGTAGGTGTTTCAAAATCAGATGTGATACTTAAAACACAGAGGAAGGGACTTTGACCCCTGGGCCAAATCTAACTCCCTGCTTGTTTTTCAAATAAAAGTTTGTTGAATACAAAAATATATATGTATGTGTACAGACAGACTTATATATATTACCTGTAATATTAGGTTAATAAATGATTCTTATGACTTTTTCATACATCCTTACTGTTATTTTACACCCCTCCTTCCTTCTCCTTTATCTGTATTCTTGTCTCTCCTCTCTCTCTAATTATAAGACCTAAACAAAGATGATACTAATGGGGGAAACTTCAAAGGGCCTCAACCCCTAAACAAAGAACTATAAGCAACTAAAGAACACTGAAACTGGCAGAAATAGTCTTCATAAGAAAGAGCCTCCTAATTAGCTATCTAGTACTAAGTGGTCAGCTCTGAAATTGTTCATTCATAGATAGTTAGGTAAATAGACAGACAGACAGATAGAAAGATAGATGCAAGATTATATGGACTAAGCAGATTATAATCATATAGTTAGGAGTGTGTGTGTGTGTGTGTGTGTGTGTGTGTGTGTGTGTGTGTGAACAAATATACCTGTGAGTGCAATACCGCATGTAGAAAGGAGAACAAGAAAGGGTAAATATTAAATATTAGATAATGAGGAACGACTGAATGCAGGTAATGGAACACGAATTATAAAAATGATATAAAGCTAGTTGTTTTTACTAGTTTTAACTCTGTTGGGGATTAGTTGTGGTGGACAATTACATAAAAATATATTTGATATTGAAAGTTTAAATTTTACTCCGAAGCTCTACAGCTTAAGAATGGCTATTTTAACTGTACAGAAGTTCACTTAGATGTGTAGAATTTGGGTATCCTTAATTTTCTCACCATAATTTTTGCCTGATAGCATCATGTTTAATTAAACTTGATTTTTTTCCATGCACTATATTCTGATTACAGTTTCCCCTCACCAACTCCTACCCGGTCCTCCCTACTTCTTTACTCACCAAATCCACACCCTTCCTTTTTCTTTCTCATTAGAATACAAACAGGCATCGAAAATCATAATAAAAACAATAAAATTAAATAAAAACAAACAAACCAAAATAAGACAACACAAACAGAAAAAAAAGGAACAAATAAAAAGCAGAAGAAACACACGCAGATGCTGAGAAACACACATTTGCACACACGGAAAACCCATTAGAACAAAATCAGAAATCACAATATGTAAGCAAAAGATCTATAATGTTAAAAAATAATGAATGAAAAATGCCCAAAGCACTGTGGGAGAAAAGAACCTCCAAAAATAGGATCAAGTTCATTTTGTATTGCTATCTACTGCTGGGCATAAGGCCTGCCCTTAAATGTGTTTATCAAATGGAGGTAGCTTCTGGGCAAGAGATGGAGGCTTGTCTCTCAGCACTGGGACCCCATTTGGCTTAGACACATGCAGGACATGTGTCTGTCACACTCTCTCTGTGAGTTCGTATGTGAACCAGTCCTGTTGTGCCTAGAAGACCTGTTTCTTTGGTATCTTCCATACCCACTGACTCTTATAATCCTTCAGCCTCCTCTTCTGTAGAGACCCCTGAGCTCTGAGGGTTTGATGGAGATATCCCATTTAGGACTGAGTGTTCTAAGGTCTCTCACTCTCTGCACATTGTCTGAGTGTGGGTCTCTGTATTTATTCCCATCTGCTGCAGAAAGAAGCTTCTTTGATGATGGCTTAGCAAGATACTGATTTTTGAGTAGAGCAGAATGCCATGAGGAGTCATTTTATTGCTAAGTTCCATTTGCAGAACAGTAGTATTTGGTTTTTCCCTATGTCTCTGGCCTATCTAGTCTCAGGCTGTTGGCCACCCACACGGTATCCAGCATAGGTTCCATCTCATGGGGCGGGCCGTAATTCCACTCAGATACTGTTTGGTTATTCCTACCACTTTTGTGTCACTCTTTCACCAACATAGCCTGCAGGCAAATCATCACTATATATTGCAGGGTTTGTAGCTGGGTTGGTATTTATCTTTCTCCTCTGGTGCTGTGCAGAGTACTTCCCAGTACTATGAACACTAGTCAGTAGGGGTGAAGGCTCTAGGTAGACACCAGCTTGGCTTCTCTGAGTTCAGTGAGTTATGTAGGTGTTTTCTTCAGCAATATGATTCTACAATCAGTTTGTGGAGGGCAACCAATAGCTTTAGCAATAGTCTGGGTTTTTTGGGTAGTTTCCATGGGGCCCTTTAGCCCAACAACTAGATTTGATGCAACCCATTTCCGGCAATGAAGGTTTCATTTGGTGACAAGTGATGTCTAGTTGGGGCTTTGTCTCACCCATTATTTGGTGATTCCATTTTGATTTCTTTCATATACGTGTATATTTTAAAAAGATTCTACTGCATTATGTTTCCATACAACTCTGCAATTGACCCTTAGTTGTAGCTGTCCCTCCATGTATTCTGTCCCTGGACCCCCCTCTCCCTTCCCCTTTCCTTTTTGATCTTCTCATCCCAGCCTCCAAACCCTGTCCATCCAGAAATATCTACTCTATTTCTCCTTTTGTGGGGGCCCAAATTACTCAAAGTCAGGGCTGCATAATGGGATGATTTGGCCATGGGCGTGGTTACCAGGTATTTGAAATGGTCTACACTTGGCTGTATGGTGTGCTTTGATCTTGACGGGGGAGGAATTTTGTCTCATCCCTTGGCATTGTATAAAGAACCCTTTGGAATAAACCTCGAGGCAATTGGGTATTGACTCAGGGCCCTCTCAAAGTTATCCTGTGTCTCTGTCTTTCTTATTGGCTCTTTCTTTCTATCTAATATTTCCTCATTCCTTTCTCTTTCACCCAAGAACCCTTCAACAGGTCAAAGCTACACTCCAGCAGACTCCCACACCCTCCCTAGGGAAATCCTTCCTTCCTCTTTATTTGGTTGCTCTGTACCTAGCCTCTGTGGTTACATGGATTACAGCCTGCTTGTCAAATACTTAACAGCTAACATCCACATATAAGTGAATACATACCATATTCATCTTTTGAAGTCTGGGTTATCCTACTCAGGATGGTTTTTTATTTAAAAGTTCTTTATAATAATAAAGGTTTTATTGTTAAAAAAACTACCTTCAGGCGGTGGTGGTGGTATAGCACTCAGGAGGCAGAGGCAGGTGAATTTCTAGGTTTGATACCAGTCTGGTCTACAGAGTAAGTACCAGGACAACTAGGGCTGTTACATAGAGAAACCCTGTCTCAAGATGCCCCCCCAAAAAAAACTGCCTTTCAGAAAAGAGTGCAACATAGAAAACTAAGCATTAACAATACTTGCTAATTAATGCTGAGACTGTGGACACTTCTAAACTCCAGAAGTTAAAATTATACACAAGATACTCAAGTAAAGTATAAATCTCATGCAGAAAATTCAACACACTTATCCCCCATTATCGATATAGTAAGTCATAGCAAAGCATTTTTAGTTAGAGTGCTGATTTTAAATACTTCAGACTTCAGAGACAACTTTGGGGTCTTCACACTGAAGCCCAAGCCCACAGCTTCTTCATTTTCTTTTCTTTTTATTTACTCTTTTCTTTTCCTTTTTAGCATCTTGACAATTGGAATGAACAGGGACCTTTGAACTTAGTAGAAGGGGATGGTAGAAGCAGGAGTTGAAAGGGTAAAGTGTATCTAGATGTTGGATATGTACCACTAATTTAATATTAAAAACTTGAGTAGAAGGCATGAAATTATACGATCAGTGAGCCAACTATAAAAGTAATAACAACTTGCTTTCTCATCTCCTTCTTCCTAAGAAATACAGCAAAATCCATGGAAGTGTCTGGTAGCTTTAGTGTGTTTTATGCTGGAATAACTGAATATTACAGGCTAGGTTATTTATATAGAAGCAGATTTGTTTCTTACATTTCTGGAGTCCAATGCCAATGTATCAAAGTCTAGAGAGAGACTTCACTCTGCATTAAAACATGGCAGAAGTGCAGATTGGCATTACAAGGCAGAAGGGAAATCAGGCAGGGCCATCCTATTTTATCTGGAACTCACTCCTAAAGTAATGAAGCTACTCTGGGGACAATATCATTAATACATGCATGAGGCCAGAGCCCTTATTTTCTAATCACCTCTTAATCCTGTTACAATGGCAACTATATTTCACTGAAGCAAAAGTAGTATGGAGGGAGAAAAAAAAAGAAAGCAGAGTTGGAAAACATGGAAGGCTACACACCACTAAGATTTGTGCAAGTCTGCTCTACATTGGCTCATCATTTTGTATCATCCTTATCTTCCAAGTCCCACATTCACTCTCTAATCCAGGGATTGAGCATGATGACATTTTGGAATTCCTGCTCTGGGTGGTTATAGAAATTCATTCTTTAAGTATGGGAATAAAGATTTCCCTATTTGGGTAAAAGGTGAATTGTGAGCCTCTACTTCAGCAGTCTATTCAGATCAGTACATAAAAGCTGTAGCCCTGGGCAGAAAATTGACTTCAAAACAGAATAAGAAGTTCTGCCTATCCAACACAGCTATTTCATTTGTGATGCTGTCAGGGCTTCTAGAGGACTCTCAGACTTTCTAGTCCAGAGAGGAAAAACAAACTGATATTATATCTAAGGAAAGTACCTGATTGGATATCATTAAACAAAACAGTAAAGTCATGATATAAAGTTATCCATGAATTTCCCATAGGAAAAGGAAAAAATCACAAGATATTCCTGCAGTCTACCATCTATGAGAACAAAGATTTTACTAACTCTGAACTCTCGAAGAAAAAATTATATAATTTTCACTCTTCCTTATGACTGAATAAAACTTCCTCATGGTAAATGAAATACATATAATATATAACATGTTTATACAATCCATTTTTAATCAGTTTATATGTTAGTGGACACCTAAGCTGATTCCATGATTAGGCAGCTCTGAGTATTACCACTGTAAACATTTATATGCAGGTGTCTTTATTGTATGATAACATTGATTCCTTTGGGTACATTCCCAGGAGTGGTAAAGCTGACTCATATGGTAGATCTATTTTGCATTTTCATAGACAATACACTGCATGCCAAGCACCCCTAAGAATTTCATAGGCATACAAAAGAAATACAGGACAAGTTCTTGTCTTCAGGAGCTTATATACTAGCTATAAAACACATGAATTAATAGTGAAAAGACTTTGGCAATAACCGAGTCTGAAGATGTCTTTTCTACTTGATGAACCTGCTTTTTTTGTCATTTGAAGCTATGAAGAATGAACTATATCCTTCCTTAAAAGCCTTCCCAACTTAGACATTTACTTAAATCTAAGAGTATATAAAAATACAGACATGGTTTAATGTATCACAATAAAGGCAGCTAGCTCAGGTTTTATTGTTTAGTTTTGCTGTTGCTCTACTTGCTGTTATTTGAAGAACACATTTTTTATGCCCAGAACAGAGGTATCTTCTCAAGGCATTGGGGTCACTGGAAGTGGAGTGCTGTGAAAGTTCAATGCCAAGACTAAGGAACATTTTCTCTCTAAGGATCACTAAATGCAGTCAGGAAAGCCAATGACTCATTCTAAGACCTCCTCAGGGAATATGTAGAGGGCAACTCCAAAGTCAGATTTAAAGTTTTCAGGCTCTCCTTTTTCATCATCTATTGTCTAAATGCAGAAGGATTGGAAGATGGTTTCTATCAGGGCCATTATTTTGGCAAAGTGCCCAGCATCTGCCTGAGAATGAAGACTGTGTTTTGTTACTCATGAATAAGACTGGTAAAACCTTTGTAATGCTGCTGAGGGGACAATGTCAACTACAAGACAAAAGGTCATACACAGGCTGGAGCTGAGAAGAATACAACAGATTAGGTAATGGAGTTGGTCAGTGATTATGAACACAGAGTCATTCAGTACTGTTCAACTATAGCTAAAGCGCCTTAGACAGTTTTGAAATATTCATTCCACCTCAACTGCCTTATAAGCAAAGTTATAATAATAATAATTAATAATAATAAATACTATAAAGATTGCTAAAGAAATATAATGTTGTGTACAAAGGGTAGGTTATGTACCTGGCGCCTAGTAGACACTCAACAGATTGTTAGCATCATGTTACCATCATCCTGACAATGAACTTCTCCCCATGTTAATGGCAAGGACATTTTTTTTAATTTTTATTTTGCAATACAATTCAGTTCTACATATCAGCCATGGATTCCCTTGTTCTCCCCCCTCCCGCCCCCCTCACCTTCCCCCAACCCGCCCCCCATTCCAATCTCCTCCAGGGCAAAGCCTTCCCCACAGACTGAGATCAACCTGGTAGACTCAGTCCAGGTAGGCCCAGTCCCCTCCTCCCAGGCCGAGCCAAGCGACCCTGCATAGGCCCCAGGTTTCAAACAGCCAACTCATGCAATGAGCACAGGACCCGGTGCCACTGCCTGGATGCCTCCCAAACAGATCAGGCCAATCAACTGTCTCACCCACTCAGAGGGCCTGATCCAGTTGGTGACCCCTCAGCCATTGGTTCATATTTCATGTGTTTCCGTTCGTTTGGCTATTTGTCTCTGTGCTTTATCCAACCTTGGTCTCAACAATTCTCGCTCATATAAACCCTCCTCATTCTCGCTAATTGGACTCCCAGAGATCCACCCGGGGCCTAGTCATGGATCTCTGCATCCATGAGGTTTCTAGCACGACAATTAAGGTGTTTGGCCATCCCATCACCAGAGTAGGTCAGTTCGGGCTGTCTCTCGACCATTGCCAGCAGTCTGTTGTGGGGGTATCTTTGTGGATTTCTGTGGGCCTCTCTAGCACTTTGCTTCTTCCTATTCTCATGTGGTCTTCATTTACCATGGTCTCCTATTCCTTGTTCTCCCTCTCTGTTGTTGATCCAGCTGGGATCTCCCGCTCCCCCAAGCTCTCTTTCCCTCGCCCCTCGCCCTTCACTACCCCCACTCATGTCCAGGCTGTTCATGTAGATCTCATTCCATTTCTCTGTCATTGGGCGATCCCCGTGTCTTTCTTGGGGTCCTGTTTTCCAGGTAGCCTCCCTGGTGATGTGAGTAGCAGTCCAGTCATCCGGCAAGGACATTTTTAACTTATTATTACAGATGACTTGCCAGAGGTCAAGTGCTTTGAACATGTCAATACCTCATTAGTTCCTATGTTTTCCACAATTGGCTTCACCCAGACTTTTTCATATCACTTGCCATTGAAGCCATTCACTTCCATGATCAGGACTGTCCTATAATGTCTAACCATCACTGGAGTAGGATGTCAGTTTTCTAGTCTCCAGAGAGTGTATGTGTCAGCTGATCTTCCTTGTGCATGATACTCATGAAGCCTAGTGTAACAGCTGGTTTCCTGGCCCAGTGACATGTCTCTTCACTAACTCAGGTTGAGAGAGATTCACCTCAGCTTCCTAGTAAGAATTAAGGTTCTTCTTGCCTGTCTGCCTAGATCTAACCAGTCATTCCCTATTCAGACATTGAGGCACTGTCACAAGGCATCTCCCACAATGGATGGGACTTTTATTACATGACTGAGAACCAAAATACCATCCCATAACAAACCTTGAGTGTTATCTTTCAGTGAGAATCTCTCACTGACATGACTTTGAAACTCTAAGACATTCTTGAGAATACTGCATTGTACTGATGATGTTTCTATCAGGTTTACAGCAGGACATAGAAGTCCCACTCAAAGAGAACAAGTGAGAAAAGTTTAATTAATGGGATTTTTAATTTATCTGGGAAGGATTGAGATAAAACAACAATAAAAGGTGAAGGTCCCAGACATTTACCACCCCAGACTAAATAGATCAATTATATGGACTCTCCATGCATGCATTAATATTGTCATTGCTGCAAACATATGCTTGAAAAAAGCAATTTAATGAAGGAAGGGTGTATTATGGCTCATGGTTCAGAGGAATAGATGATGACAAATGGATGGTGACAGAGCAGCTAGGTCAATGGTATCAACCAAGAAGCAGAGAAAGGATGATAGCTATGTTCCTCAGGCCTTCTCCTAACTCCTTTATAATTCAGTGAGAGACCTCAGCTCATGGGGTGGTGCTACCTACTTTCAGAGTAAGGCTTTCCACCTCAATTAATCCGTTCTAGAAAGGACCTCACAGACAGACCCAAATGTGTACTTCACTGTTGTTCTAAGCATTTCTTTGGCCAGTCAAGTTGACAATCAAAATGAATCATCACACTCTCCCACTAGTGGCCTTTGGTGGAGTAATTCAGCTACTAACAACCAAGGATAAACTATAAAGAATAAGTACGCAGAACTCTATCTCTTCTCATCTGTTACCATTGTTTCAAATTGGCTGTTCCCATCCAGGATGTCAAAAGCCAAAAATAGCTGAATTGACATATCCTGAGTGTCCAACAGAATTCCAAAGGGCAAGGACTACGTCTAGAGGAACAAACAGAAGTTATTCAGTACAAGTAGATACTTCTATTTGATACCACTCTTCAATCATTTTGTGCTAACTTAGTTACAATCTATAGCATGCTCCCCAAATCTTCCCCTATATTGTGCCAAGTCAGAGCTGTCCACAAGAGAAATTAACTTAAAATCTGAATGATTAAAAATGAGAGAATCCATTTTTAATACCCTAAAGGTCGTTGTGGGACAAATTGCCATTTTATGTAATAATTGTGATTACTTAATTTGATGACCCATCCCATTATCATTGAAAAGAAGTTGAAGACTTTAGCTCCTTCAGCTTCTCTAAATCCAGGATCAGGTGAGCGTAAAGCTCTGTAGCAAAGGGAGCTAGCTACTCCTGTATGCCTCCCACATCATTAAAGCTAGAGGCGATGAAAGATGGACACAAATTCCAGGTATCCTCATAGGATCCAGTTTAATCTTCTATACTTCCAGTTTGTGTTTGTCCCCTTTCACTCTCCATGCTGACCTTGAGCTTAACACCAAATGCTAAAATGAAACTTGTACCAGCCTTTTTCTTTCGGGCCACCAACCAGCTCTCAAAACATGACACAGAGACTTATTATTAGATTTCAATGCTCTGCATAGCTTAGGCAGGTTTCTGGCTAGCCCTTTTAACATAAATTAACCTGTTTCTCTTTATCTACCTTTTTCCCCAGGGCTTAGAACCTTTCTTCTGTATCTCTTACTTTCACTGCTTCTCTGTGTATGGCTGGTGTCTGCCTGGCTTCTTGCCCCAGGCACGTCCCTCATTCTCTCCTCCTTCTTCTCTTGTTCTTCCTCCTTTCTTCTAAGCCTAGATTTCTCTTCCTATTTATCCTTTGTGCCTGGTGGCTCCACCTATCCCTCTATCTACCTAGCTATTGGCCATTCAGCCCTTTATTAGACCAATCAGGTGCCTCAGGCAGGAGGCAAGGTGAAACAAATGCAACACAACTTTTCATAATCAAACAAAAGCAGCAGAAACAAAAGTATCACACTTTTACACAGTTAAAGTAATATTCTGCAGCATAAAAAAATGTAACACAAGCCAGGCAGTTGTGGCACACACCTTTAATCCCAGCACTTGGGAAGCAGAGGAAGGTGGATCTCAGTGAGTTCGAGGCCAGCCTGGGCTACAAAGTGAGATCCAGGACAGCCAGGACTATTACACAGAGAAACCCTGTCTTGAAAAAAACAAAAAAATGTAACACATCTTTACCTAGTTAAAATAATATTCTACAATAGAAACTTATAGAAACTAACTCGGTCCTGCAATTGCACAATGGCTAAACCATCTTATTAAAACGCTTTATTCTCTGTTGTCTGTAGTGGTTCTACTTGTCTGGGGAAATTTTAGTTGAGACATAGGTAAGTATCATTACTATCCCTATCTTAAAGATGAGACAACAAAGACACAGAAAGATTAGGTCAATTGTCAAAAGTCAAATAATATGCACAGGAAACAGTTTTGAACTCAAGCAGTTTAGCATAAGAGTGTGTGTATGATTTAACAATCTGCCTGTGAAACGTTAGTTTATAATTGTGCATAGGGAAGCAAATATGTACTGCAAGAAATACAATCTTTTGATAACACAACAATATCAGATAGGAGCCAGAATATGATGCTGAATTTATTTGCATGCATATTGATCTTAAAATATCCAAAAGATTATATATCTTTAATAAAATAGCTGATGAAGAAGGAAGAGGTTCACTTGTCTGAATTCAGTGAAGGGGAAACAAAAGTGGGATACAGCGGATGCTAATTTTACAACAGAGAAACTAACCTGGAAGAGCATAGCCATGTAGAAGTTGATTTCAGCACTAAGAATCAATGGAGAGATGGTATAAAGTGCACCAGAATGTGACTCAAGAAACATGTCTCACAATCCTTGTTCTACGACTAATTTTCTATATAACTCTCTATGCAGCTTCTTTTATCTGACCCTTATTTCATCTTTAGAAGATGAAACAATTGGACTGAATGATCTCTAAAACTCCTCTAAGAGCATTCTATAGCAAGCAGCCTATTAAATTAAGACCAGTCCAATTTTCAGCTCAGTCAAGAAAGAACCTGAGAATCTCAGGTGATTGAGTATTTGCTGACTGAATAGGGTGAAAAAAGGTTAAGCTGACATTCAGGTGGTTTTGCTGAACTTTTGAAGAGAATCAAGATATGGAAGGGATAATTTACATGATCATAAAAGAAGCAAGGCGTGGAGGGGACAGTTGACATGTTCATAAGCAGCTCTTGAAGTCGTTATGATTTATAAGTCATTTCTCATGCCCAGATCTAATGGGAATTCTTGAGTTACAATAAAAAGACAAACACATTCAATTTGGAGAGATGAACTCTTCATCCAAAAATTCTCCAGGGTGAGTTTTATCAAATAGAAGAATGTGAAAGCAAAGCATGATTCAAGCAAACCACATGACCTTCTGCCCAAAGAATGATGAATCCTTTCTGCCTTGGTCAGGAAGAAAAACATGAACTAGAATTGATTTGCTCTATTTTCTTGAGAAAAAAAAAGTGAGACCTAAGGAACTAGAGATCCTATTTTATGGAGTCTGCATTCAGATTTTCTTCTTTTTTTGACATATTGGATTTGAGTAAAATTAAATGCTTCTTTTGCTCAATGACCGGTTTTTGTAACTTGATCTGAATATATTTTATAATGATATTGAGTTAGAATTTGAAACCAAATAAATATTTTAGGTATCAGACAGTTATCTCAAATAACTATGATAACAGCTTCGGATTTTGTCTACTATCCTGAAGGTTCTATGTCTAACTGAAAAATTGAGGATAAATGTTTTCTTCTTATTTTTAAAGAGAATGAGGCAATTCTAAAAAGATCGTTGTTAGCACTGGGAAGAGTTATGTCCTGAAAGTGTATGGATGGAATGACAGCACATTGCTTTAGCACAAAGTCAATAAGGAAGGTAGCTCTTTAAGAGAAATGAACTAATATCATTTCATTGGGATAGTTTTTTTCCCCCCAATGGGAAAAAGAGCTTAATTAATTGCTAATAAATGATAGTAGTTCAAAAGATGAAAAATACGAAGCGAGCTTTGTGTTTGGAATAAAAGTCACATCATGAGAACCCATTTTTCATTTCTTTCTTATTTATAGTTGTTCATTTCCTTGTGACATATGTGCTCATTCAGTTAATGGGTTCATTCAAATTCTATTAAGAATGGGTTTTGTGTCAGGTACTATGAAAAGAAAGCATCATCATATTCTTTTTACGTTTTATTATAATTGAAAATAGATTTTCTTTCAGATTATGGTTTCTCCTCCCTCAGCTCTTTATTCTTGTGGCTCTTTGGCTTTTAAGAATTCCTCATAGATGTTGAGAATCAGAACTTCAACCCAAATTTTCATGTTTTCCAGTTTGCCTTGAACTTCCCTGCATATTTTGGCTTTATTCCAACCTATCTCCTAGATTCATATTATACTGTATTAGAAAAAGATAAGGGAGATGTGTCACACAAAATATCATAAGGATAAGACATATCTAGCATATAGAAAGAAGTTTCAAATGTCAAGTCTTGTAAGTTATTATGATCCATATTGAAGAGTAAAGAGAGTATGCATCTATCCTACAGTAGCATTTGTCTTTATCATTGCAGCTTTGTGGTTGTTAGTTTTCTGTTATGAAGGAATTTTCAGTCTCTAAACTCTCATTAACTAGCTCTGAAATAGTAACACCACCCAGTCAGCATCTCTATCAATTCTGCTATCCTGGATTGCTTTACTTCAGAGCATCTTAATATATTACATATTTATCTATCATCTTTGTAAGCCACATGTTGATGATGGCTGCTTTTGTCTGTCTTGTTCAGACAAGTCTGAACTATATTAGTACCTGTAATAGTTCTTTGCACATAGGTAAGCCCTCAAGAGTATGTTGAATAAATGAATGAACAACATCTGTTTAGCCATTTTACTGTATCTGACCCTGTGAGATCTACAGTCCTAACCTAATCCTCCTATCCCTCTGTCTTGTTTGCCAGTACCTAACACAAGATTCTGACTAGTGAACTGGACCCATATATTACCCAGTAAGAAAAATAGCCACTTCCAAAGACTTTTGCAAACAACGGGCCCACTCTCAAAACAACATGTATTTCATTTTTTTCTTCCTGAATTCATCTTCTTATGTTACTATATTTGAATGAGTAAAATGTTTTTTATTTTGAAAGTTCCTTTAGATGCTCTAGCAGGGTATGCATATACTGCTGAGTACAGAGAGGACCTCCACTATCTGAGAAGGCTGTCCTCTTCAACTAAGCATGCAGCTTCAGGAGGTATGCATGTGGAATGGTGAGGGAGGAAGAGAACATCCCTCTACCCAGTCAGATCAGCTGAACTGTCATTAGCAATCAACAGCATAACAGATACTGCAGGCAGACTACTCACATCTGATGCCTTTGATCTTATCATAGGAACCTGAAACGTTGCCATTCACCACCTACCACAAGATTTATACCCTTCATCCAGGCTTTGTAGCCTTACTAGAGATATTCTCTGTCACAGGTCATAGTAGCACTTTACTAGCCTCAAAGACTAACTCCCAGAAATGAAAACTTCAGCTCTACATTAATTAGAGGACACTAGAAACTGGGGACTTTGTTACTCCCTTACAAGATATTCTGCCCCACTATCTCAACTCTAGAGTAGATAGGGTATATGAAAAAGGAAATAGTTAAGCGCTAGGACTTGGTTTCCAAGAGTATTCAATCTAAGCCATTGCTTTTTCCTTGACAATTGCCATAATTATATCCTCTATGCAAAAAACATACCAAGAACAGTTTTTCCCCATTGACAATTCAAGAGACTCTTCACACTCTCTTTGCTCACTCTGTGTTACAGTTCAATTATCTAAAAGTGTGTGCAGTCAAATGAGAGAAACTCAGCAAGAACTGAATTGTTGTCTACTTGAGACATGTGCCCAGCAAAAGCTATGTGATTCTAAGGAGGCAATGTAGGAGTGGAGAGAGTTGCAAGTTGGATGAACTCTAAGAGATGAGATGAAGAGAGAGGAGCTCTCTACTGTAGATGAATTTCTAAGCAGTCTTATATAAGAAACACACAGAGCCAAATACAGAGGAAATAGCCAAAGAGATCAGAGTGAATAGCCATGACTAGCCTTAGCTTATCACAGAGTTTCCTCCTGTCTGACCTGTGCTTTTATTGCCTTCCTGTTCTGCCTTCTCATTGGCTCTAAGCCCAGCCACATGACTTCCGCATCACTACCTGTCTATACAGACCTCTAGGTCTCTATGATTGGTACTGGGATTAAAGGCTCGTATCACCACGCTTGGCTGTGTACTTGACCACACAGAGACTCTGCCTGCCATATGATCGGATTAAGGACATGGGCTACCACCACCTGACTTCTGTTTATGGCTCACTGAACTCTGATCTCCAGGCAAACTTTATTTATTAACATACAAATAAAATATCACATTTCAGCACAAATAAAGTATCACCACATCTCTATGATCTCTGACAATTAAATGGAAGGCTTAAGGGTAGAAGACTAAGAGGACAAGTGTGTGTGTGTGTGTGTGTGTGTGTGTGTGTGTGTATGTGTGTATGTGTGTGTGTTCATCTGTGTATTTGTGTTTACCATGTGTATATATGGTTAAATACATATATACACACATGTGTGTGCATGTGCATGTGTGTTTATGTGTGTGGAGGCCAGAGGTCAACACCAATCACCTTCCCCAGTTCCTCTTCACTTCATTTTTGAGACAGGGTCTCTCACTGAACTGGTAGCTCAACAGTTCACCTAGACCGACTGTCCAGTGAGGTCTAGAGATTTGCTTGTCTTCACACATAGCCTTCCTCCAGCATGGGGGTTATAGGCATTCATTGCCAGCCTCAGCATTTTTGTGGAGGCTAAAGATTCAAACCCAGATCCCTAAACTTATCCAGCAAGCGTATTGCCCAGTGAGCCATCTTTCCAGTGCCCATACAGGCTTTTATTTAGTAGATAAAACTAAATATTTTAGAAAAACTTTAAAGTCACAGAAAAGTTACAAAGACTGCATAGAAAGCATCTCTGTGCTGCTGTGGGATGTTTTGTATGGCAAATGTGTTGCTAATTAGTCAATAAATAAAACACTGATTGGCCATTGGCTAGGCAGGAAGTGTAGGCGGGACAAGGAGGAGAATAAAGCTGGGAAGTGGAAGGCTGAGTCAGAGAGACACTGCCAGCTGCCAAGATGACAAACAGCATATGAAGATGCCGGTAAGCCACGAGCCACGTGGCAAGGTATAGATTTATAGAAATGGATTAATTTAAGCTATAAGAACAGTTAGCAAGAAGCCTGCCACGGCCATACAGTTTGAAAGCAATATAAGTCTATGTGTTTACTTGGTCGGGTCTGAGAGGCTGTGGGACTGGCAGGTGAGAGAGATTTGTCCTGACTGTGGGCCAGGCAGGAAAACTCAAGCTACACTGTGCTTCTCACTCAATTTCCCCTAGTGTTGGCAATCATTAAAGATAAAGAAATTAACACTGGTGCAGTCCTATTACCTAAACTATGAAATTTCACTAGTGTTTACACTAATTTTACTTTCACTGTTTCCAGGTCTAATCCAAGATTACACATTACATGTAAAAGATAACTTTTTGGTATAACATGATCGCTAATCCAGCAGCCAGGAAGAGGCCCTCGCTCATGAGAGGGGATTAGCTTGTGCTTGGTCCTTTTTCCTGACTCTAAATACTACATAGTCTATACTGTGTTATGCTTGCTAAGGAAAGCTTAGCTAAATGGTATGCAAAGGATACTTTTCAAGAAGGACATCATTCACATATAGAAAGGCAGGAGAGAAAAGCAAGCTAAAATATCAGGTGTCAAATAGAGATCAAGTGTATTTAAAAAAGGAAATTTGATGGCCATTTTGCCAGAGGTTCCAAAGTCAAGAGGTTTCAAGAATTCATCAAGGAAAAAATAATTGAATACAACTCACTAACTAATGAAGGGAATGGCAGAAGTATGCTCAAGCATGAAAAGGCACTATGCATACACAGAATCAATTCCCTGCCTTCCATTCTATAAAGAATGACAGCCCCATATTATGAAACAGACATGTAAGGGTCACTAAATTAATGTGTATCAAACTCATGGGGCACTACAGACCAGGGGTTAGGAAATTGCAGCCCTACAGGCCAAATCTTGTCTTCTGCTTACTTGTATAAAGGTCTATGGAAGGGAGCACTTAGCTGCTTCTATTCATCTATATATTTTCTATGGCTACTTTTCCATGACAAAGACAGAATTGAATAGTTGAAACTGAGACTACTAATGACTTGCAATGCCTAAAAGATACACTACTCAGCTCTTCATAGATTTCATTAACAACTAGAGAAATAGAAGCCTACATGGGTTCTACCTGCGGAAGCTATACAACTGTCAGCCAATATATGCAAACTCAAATAGAGATCTGGTACATGACTGTTCACATACTCAATGGTGTGGGGAGCTTCCTAGAATCTCAAGAAATTTTAGATTGTTGAATTTGCTTGCTACCCAAGACCCTAATGTCCTAGAACCTCTAATTAAGGAAAAATCATTAATCCATGGAAAAGATAACTGATTATTGAAAGAAATGAATTGTTCTTTACTAATTCTCTGAGAGTTCTTTGCAGAAACAAGATAATATAAAAAATAAAATGAAAGAAAAGCAACTTATTCAAATATCTGTATACTTTTGCCAAGACTCCTCATGCTGCCATTGGATGCAAGTTTGTATCACCTAAATAGTTTTTGAATACTTAATACATGCATGGTCTATGTGATTACAAATAGGAGATATAATCTATGATTTAAATGAGAAAGAGATGTACTCAACAATGTAGGAAGTACCCAAAACATCTAAGTATGTCCACATAGCCCCAATCTCCTCACACTCTTAAGATAGTTCTTCATTTCTTCTCCCTGGAATATCCATCCAAATTTTCCGCTGTGCTGCTATGTAATCTCCATTCTAAGACAAGCAAACTCTCCAAAATACTTAAAACCACTTCCCACAATAATTCTTTGATTAACTGAATTACTGCTCTAAAAGAACCCTGTTTCCTTTCCAGCTCTCTTGAGAGCAGGCTGTTTCATTCTCCTATACTTCAAAAATCTTGCTACTACTCATTTTAGTGATGAGAAAGCCAATGTTTGACAACGCTTAAGAAACTTGGTCGTACAGCTGACAGGCAGCAAGACTAGGGTGAGGACACGTGGAAATGATTAGAGTCTTTGTGAACATGCTAGCCAGCCTTTTAGAACTTGGATGAGCTCTCATTATTATTGTTTATTGCTCAAACTGAAATGAATAGTGCTTCAAAAATATTTTTAGGATCAGGTACTTCCGTACCTGATATAACGTAATGCCATCTCCATACAGGAAAAAGAGATTTCCTAGCCATATTTGACGTTCTGTAACCTATCTTCTCTTCTTTTGTAAAGGAAAGGCATTACAGAAAGAACTTTAATTATAACCTTTTGGGCAGTTCTTATTTAATAGGACAACCGTAAGACACCAGGGGCAATTTGGAACCAGGATAAATAAAAGAGAACTAAATGGGGTGTATTTAGGAGGATTCTGTTAACCAAAAATGTTTTCAAATCATTCTTTCCCAGAACTCTGGTATACTGTAAATGAGTTATACATTTACTAATATGTGGATGATATATTATTCCTTCAGACCCAAGGCTCTAATGTTCACCTTTTTATACTAGGGGTCCATAGAAATACTATCTACTAATATTACAGTTCCCATACAGAGAGTTAAGAATCACTGATACTAAAGACAATTGGACTGATATTCCAGGTAGCAAAGATACCATGCCTTGTGTACAACTCCTTTTCTCCTGATCTACTGTTATGTTAGAAGCTCTGAGTGTTTTTTCAAAACATTTCAAGTAGAATATTAGTTATTTTATTGTTGTTGTGACAAAATAGCACATACAAAGCAATATAAGGACATAGAATTTCTTTTGATTCCTAGTTGGAAAGGAGATACAAGTAAGGTACTATGGTACTCACCTGTATTCCTAGTACCTGAGAGGTAGAGAAAGGGGAAGCTGGAGTTCAAGGGCATTCTCAGCCATATGGTAAGTTCAAGGCCCTATAAGAAGTTCGAGGCCAGCATGGAAAATAGAGTGGGACCCTGTTTAAGAAGATAATCATTATAATAACGGGATACACTCTATTATGGTATGAAGATATTGTTGTTGGAGCATGAGGGATCTTGTCACATTGTATCCACGGGCAAGCAACAAAGAGAGATGAATGCCATTGCTTAGTATTCAGTCTGGAACTCCAGCATGCAATATGGTGCCATCTACATTTAAAATGGCTTTTCAATACTAATTAAAGCTCCCTGTAAATGCCTTTACAAACATGCCCAAAGATGTGTATCTTAGATGATTCTCAATACAGTAAAACACACAGTGAAGGTTAACCATCAAAGCAGGGTATGAAAAAAATGTAAAATAGGATCAGCATCCACCCAGAATGAGATGCTCTGATGGCATACAAGGTAGGCTTGTACCTAGTCTTTTAAAACAATTCTTCTGTCTTGGCAAACTCTTTGCTCAGCCTGCAAGGGAGACGAATAAACAGCAAATAAATTAATATCTCCACAGTGTTTATGTCAGTCAGATCATCCTTGATTAGGTACAGACTGATATTTTTGGATTCTTCAAATGAAGTAATGAGAACATACACAGTCTTAGAAGGCTATACACCAAAGTGTTGATAGTGTTTATCCCATGCATTTCTGTGTCTGTTTATTTTAGTACTGAGCATGCATTTGTCCTATACTAAAAATAGCAATGAAGGTATTCCCATTTTTGGAAAATAGGTACATGACGCAACTGCTTATTTGTTCTGTGGGAGCAGGAGAGACTTCACAGGTAGAAAATACCATCACAAAAATAAAGCACAAATGTTGTCTTAAATACTTCAAAGTAACATTGAAATTCAGTTTCTCCTCTAAAACAGCTAGAAGAAAAAGTAGGAAGTGTACATCATAATACAGATATCGGTAAGAACTTTCAAAATTTCTCCAGGCTCTTGGTAATTAAGGATAACAACTGATAAATGAGACTTCATGAAATTATAAAGCTCTGTACCATAAAAGAAACTGTCAGCGGAGTGAAGAGTTACCCTACATGATAAGAGGAAGAAAATATTTGGTAGAGGATTATTATCAAGAATATACAAAGAACCTAAAAACTAAATATCAAGAAAACAACCAATCCAATCAAAAATGGGCTATGGAACTAAGCAGATAATTCCCCAAAGAATAGGTAGCTGCAAAATCTTTTTTTAAAGAAGGATCTTGAGTAGAAGCACCCTACATGGGTACACAATGCTTCCCCCAGAAGACATGGACTATTAAATGATATTCTTAGTGCCACATGAAGGCACTTATAAGTTACTTATTAGTCAGTCCCCAGAGATCTTCCACACACTACAGCTTCTTGCCATTGCTCTTGGTTGCCCACAAGAACTTGATGGTAAGCCTGTATTGCTGAAAACACTGCACACTTTGGTTACCAGGCATAGATAAGAACTGAGTTGCAAATTTCTTCCTTACCAGATAAACTTCATGGTACCAAAAGGTTTTGTGCAGGCTGCTGAGACGCAAAAGTAATCAATAATCTTACCTAGCTGTGAATTCTGAGAGCTATAATAATAATTTTAAAGGCAAATGTGCCCTTTAGTACAATAACAGCATGATGGTTATAAGGCTAACCAAACACTTTTTCATTGGATTTGAGGCCAGCTTCACAAGAGATAATTCATGTCTGTTATTATGAGCCTGGTCAAGAGTCCCTGGCTAGGGATATCGTAACCCCTAGTGGATAGCTTACTACTGTTGTCTTGTTAAAAGGGACATATTTTTAAACTATATCCTAAATATTTATGTATATACCCACAGAGTAGTCCTGCTTTCAACCTTGGTCAGAAAAAACGTTTCTTTGCAGCAGTTAGCAGCTAATGCAGAAACTCACAATTGGTCAAGGTGCTGAGAAGAGATGATAAGTGAGTGTTTGCCATAAAAAAAAGTACAACTTTGTAACTCCCTCCAAGGCTTGTGGAACATTGCAGAAGAGGGGATAGAAAGCATTAAGAACAAAAGGATGGAAAAGTGTGGCATGATCATTGTAATCATTATTACACAGCTGCTTTGGTTACCTGCACAAGATTGGGCATTTCAACATTCCATCATGGATTGGTGAGGGCTTCATTAGGATCCATCTCTCCTTAAGGATCTACTACCAGTTTTTTGGTTGCCAGGGGATGTCATTTTTTCAGTGGCTTATCCACTGGTAAGTTTTCCAAGGTGTAATAAATAACGCCCATCCATACTTACACAAGCATGGGGTTAAAAATAAATAACTGGGGGGTGATGACACATGCCTTTAATGCCAGCACTCAGGAAGCAGAGGTAGGTGGATCTCTGTGAGTTAGAGGCCAGCCTGGTCTCTGTGAGTTCCAGGACACCAGAGCTGTTACAAACATATACACAAAAAAAAACTGTCTCAGAACAACAACAATAATAATAATAATAAATATTGTAAAAGTATAGAGAAGAATTGAGGGGAAAAGGTGGTTCAGCAAGGACAAAAGGGTAATTGGGTGACTATGATCATAGAACATTGCATATATTGTGAAATGTTCAAATACGGTGGCAAATTCAAGCAAATATCATTTAAGAAATGATATGTATGATTGAATAATTTAATTAATATTATCAATGTAAAAAGAAATAAATGAAAGAAACTTGTAGAAATTTATAAGCTTCTTACTATTGATCCATACCTTATTTGTGAACATCATAAGACAGGTAACCTATAAAGACTCAGGATTTATTTGCGTCAAAGTTCTGGTGGCACAGAAGTCCAAGAGTGTGATGCCAGCAACTGGTGAAGACCTTTAGGCTACATCATAGCATGGCAGAAAGTACCACGTGGTGAGTACAAGGGATAATTGTCAGTTCAGGGTTCTCCCCCTTCCTTCAAAGCCATCAGTTCATCATGAAGGCTACTCACTGACAGACATTTTTAATCCTAATTACTTCCCAATGCACAGAATTTGGGGGACATATTCAAATCACAGATTCATAAGACAGGGATATCGCATTTTGAAAGTTGTCATAAACATCAAGAGCAACAGTAGTGGTCAAAGCAGGAAGTCAATAAGCACTTCTTAAAAAAAAAGGTGGGGGACCTTCTGACTGGATCGCTTCGGTCACATAGATTGTCTGCGCAAGAAAATGAAAAACAAAATGAAACAAGTAGAAGCTCTTGAGTTTCAGGTGAGATTGTTTAGCTCCCATCAGAAAAAAGGCAGCAGAGGAAGGAAGTTAACTAAAGTGTAGATGCATTTGCATTCCCCTAAGGAGGAAATTTACCCAAACGCTGCTAAAAAGAACTTGCTGCACCACTGATTCTTCTCATCTCTCTGTTGTTCTCCTGTTTTTCCTTTCCTTACTGATATAAAGGAATTAATGAACCCAACAAAGTCCCCCAGATAGGATACTGAATGATTCACCTTGTGAAATGCACATCTGACATGTAGATGGGGCATTACTTCTTTTTTCACTAAGCATAGTAATTTGAGACTCTTACGTGGATTGTAGAGTTTGACTATAGTTACTAAGACCTTTTTCACTTGCAGAAGCATGGTGTATTTTTTATTCTCAGGGAATTTTTGTCGTATTTCATTATTTCCAGTCAGATGCACAAAGACAAAAGTGTGTGTTTAGCCTTAAGTAGAAGAAATCAAAAATGGGGACAGAGTATGGAAAACTTTCAAAGTCAAAAGCATAAAATGGGTGACCACACAAGAAACTCAAGTAGTCAATCCAAATTTCTAAAGTACTTGTTTCTGTGTGCCAGGCCCTGTTCGTAAGATTTCACACACAAGGTGCAGGCCATACCAGTCAGAAGAACAGGTAAGTGGCCCACATGTCAGCTGAAGTGCCCCCACACCCTGGATTTGGATCCCAAAGACACACTCCACAGCATTCCCACTGCTGTGTCCCTGCCACCAACTCCAGTAAACTTCCCCTGCTCAGGTGCAGGCCATGCTAGTGAGAAGAACTGGTGCAGGCCACGCCAGTTAGAAGAGCAGGTGTAGTCCACGCCAGTCAGAAGAAGAAAAGGTAACAGGCCACACCAGTCAGAAGAAGAAAAGGTGCAGGCCACACCAGTTAGAAGAACAGGTACAGGCCACGCCAGTCAGAAGAACTGGTGCAAGCCAAGGAAACCAGCAAAATGGTTAGGCGAACTCAGGCAGAGACTCCCTGCTGGATCAGAGACCACACCTGCCACCAGAACCACAGATAGGCAGCCCATCAGTGGACTTCCTTCACTCACTCAGTGCCCCCAGTCATCACTCACTTCCTCATTACCATATATCACCCGTACAAGTCGGACAGAAACCCCCTGCTGCACCAAAAGCCAAGTTAGCCTACAGAAGCCCAGCCCCTAACTTAGACAGAGACTCCTTACTGGATCAGGGATCATGGCAGCTGCCAGAAATTCAGGCCACAGAGACCAAAAGACCAAAGAGGAAACAGAAACCAAGGGACAAAACACCCATCCAACAAAGAAACTCAGAAATCAGCACGTAGACCTATAATCATCCCAGACCCAGTTGCCTAAGCGCCAGTATAAGAACACAACCAACAACAACCAGGACAGTATGACACCACCAGAACCCAGCTATCCTACAACAGCAAGACCTGGATATTCCAAGATAGCTGAAGCACAAGAAAACAATCTTAAAACCAGCTTTATGAAGATGATAAGGGTCTTTAAAGAGAAAAATTTATTTAAAAGTCCCTTAAAGAAATCAAGAAAAAGACAAACAACAAATTGGAAGAAATCAATAAATCCTTTAAACAATGCCAAGAAAAGCAAGAAAAAAACCTAACAAACAAGTGAAGAAAAGTGTTCAAAACCTGAATATTGAAACAGAAGCAATACAGAAAACACAAACTGAGGAATTCTGGAAATGGAAAATCCTACTAAGTGAGCAGGAACTACAGAATACAAGAGATAGAAGAGAGAATCTCAGGCATTGAAGATACAATAGAAGTCAAAGAAAATGCTAAATCTAAAAAATTTGTAACAGAAAACATCTAGGAAATCTGGGACAGTATGAAAAGATCAAACCTAAGAATAATAGGGATAGGAGAAGAATCCCAGTTCAAAAAACCCAGAAAATATGTTTAACAAAATCATAGAAGAAAATTTCCCTAACCTAAAGAAGGACATGTCTATAAAGGTACAAGAAGCTTACAGAACACCAAATAGATAAGACCAGAAAAAAAGTCCCCTCACTACATAATAATCAAAACACTAAACATACAGAAGAAAGAAAGAATATTAAAAGCTTCAAGGGAAAAACACCAAGTAACATATGAAGGCAGACCTATTAGGATTACACCTAACTTCTCAATAGAGACACTAAAAGCCAAATGGGCTTGGACAGAAGTCTTAAAGACTCTAAAAGACCATAGATATCAGCCTGACTACTATATCTAGAAAAACTATCAATTACCATAGATGGAGAAAACAAGATATTTCATAACAAAGTCAAACTTAAACAGTATCTAGCCACAAACCTAGCCATACAGAATGTACCAGAAGGAAAACTCCATCCCAAGGAGGTTAACTACACCCATGAAAACACAGGCAATAATCTCATGCCAGCAAAACCCAAAGAAGGGAAAAATACAGACAGACAGACAGACAGACACAGACACAGACACACAGACACACACACACACACACACACACACACACACACACAATAGCACCACCACCCAACAACAATAAAACAGTAGGAATTAACAATCATTGGTCATTATATCACTCAGTAGTAATGGACTCAATTCCCCAATAAAAAGACACAGGCTAACAGAATGGAAGTGAAACAGGATCTATCCTTCTGCTGCATAAAAGAAACATATCTCAACATCAACAATAGTCATTACCTCAGAGTACAGGCTTAGAAAAAAACTTTCCAAGCAAATGGACCCAAGAAGCAAGCTAGTATATCTATTCTAATATCTAACAAATAGACTTCAAAACAAAATTAATCAAAAGAGACAGAGGAGAAGGATATTTCATACCCATCAAAGGAAAAATCCACCAAGATGTTTCAATTCTTAACATCTATGACCCAAATGTAAGAGCACCCACATTTGTAAAAGAAACAATACTAAAGCTTAAATCATACATCAAAAATCACACATTAATAGTGAGAGACTTCAGTACTCCACTCTTATCAATGGACAGGACATCCAGACAAAAACTAAAGAGAGAAATAATGGATCCAACAGATGTTATGAACCAAATGGACTTAACAGATATCTACAGAACATTTCACCCAAACACAAAAGAATATGCCTTATTCTCAGCACCTCAGGGAACATTCTCCAAAACTGATCACATACTCGTTAGCAAACCAAGTCTCAACAGATACAAAAAAGTTAGAATAACCTCCTGTATCCTATCAGACCACCATGGATTAAAGCTGGATATCAACAACAATAGAAATGACAGAAAGCCTACAAACTCATGGAAACTGAACAACTACTGGGCTAAGGCAGAAATAAAGAAATTAAGGATTTCCTAGAATTCAATGAAAAAGGAATGTACTACATAGCCAAACTTATGGGACACTATGAAAGCAGTGCTAAGAGGAAAGTTCACAGAATTAAGTGCCTTCATGAATAATTTGTAGAGATCTTATACTAGCAATTTAACAGCAGACCTGAAAGCTCTAGAACAAAAAAAGCAGACACACCTAAGAGGAGTAGACAGCAGGAAAGAAACTGGGGGCTGAAATCAGTAAAATAGAAATAAAGAGAACAATATAAAGGATCAGTGAAACAAAGAGTTGGTTCTTTGAGAAAATCAACAAGATAGACAAGCCCTTATCCAGACTAACCAAAAGGCAGAGAGAGAGTATCCAAAATAACAAAATCAGAAATGAAATGGGGACATAACAACAGACACCAAGGAAATCCAAAGAATCATTAGGTCATACTTCAAAAAACCTATACTCCATAAAACTGGAAAATCTAAAAGAAATGAACAATTTTCTTAATAGATAACACTTAACATAGTTAAATCAAGATCAGATAAACAATCTAAATAGACCTATAACCCCTAAGGAAATAGAAGCAGTTATTAAAAGTCTCCCAAACAAAGAAGCCCAGGACCAGATGGTTTTAGCACAGAATTCTACCAGACCTTCAAAGAAGAGCTAATACCAATACTCCTCAAATTATTCCACAAAATAGAAACAGAAAGAACATTGCCAAATTCATTTTGTGAGGCCACAGTTACTCTGATACCCAAACCACACAGATTCAGCAAAGCAAGAGAATTACAGATCAATTTCCTTAATGAACATTGATGAAAAAATACTCAATAAAGTACTGGCAAACCAAATCCAAGAACACATCAAAAAGATCATCCACCATGATCAAGTAGGCTTCATTCCAGAGATTCATGAATGATTCAACACAAAAAAAATCTGTCAATGCAATCCACCATATAAACAAACTGATAGAAAAAAAAAACATATGCTCATTTCATTAGTTCCTGAAAAAGCCTTTGACAAAATCCAACACCCCTTCATGATAAAAGTCTTGGAGAGATCAGGGATACAAGGATCTACCTAAACACAAGAAAGACAATTTACAACAAGTCTATAGCCAGCATCAAAGTTATTGGAGAGAAACACAAAGCGATTCCACTAAAATAAGGAACAAGACAATGCTGTCCACTCTCCCCATATTTATTCAATATAGTACTTGAAGTTCTAGCTAGAGCAATAAGACAACTAGAGGAGATCAAGCGGACACAAATTGGAAAGGAAGAAGTCAAAATATTGTTATTTGCAAGTGATAGTATACATAAGTGACCCCAAATCTCTAGCAGGGAACTCCTACAGCTGATAAACACCTTCAGTAATATGGCAGGACACAAGACTAACTAAAAAAAAAATCAGTAGCCCTCCTATATACAAATGACAAATGGAGTGAGAAAGAAATCAGGGAAACAACACCCTTCACTATAGCTTCAGATAATATAAAGTATCTTGGGGCAGCTCTAACCATGCGAGTGAAAAACCTGTACAATAATAACTGCAAGTCTTTGAAGAAGAAAATTGAAGAAGATATCAGAAGATGGAAAGATCTTCCATATTCATGGATCTATAGATTCAATGCAAACCCCATCAAAATTCCAACACAGTTCTTTACAGACCTTAAAAGAATAATACTCAACTTCGTATGGAAAATCAAAAAACCTAGGAGAATTAAAATAGTCCTGAACAATAAAGAACTTCTGGAGGTATCCCCATCCCAGTACTACAGAGCTGTGGTAATAAAAAGTGCATGGTATCGGCATAAAAACAGACATGTCAATCAATGGAATCGAATAAAAGACCCAGAAGTAGTTCCAAACACCTATGGACATCTGATTTTTGACAAAGCCAAAATTATACAATGGAAATAAGAAAGCATCTTCAACAAATGGCACTGGTCTAACTGGATGTTAGTATGTAGAAGAATGTTCCATCTATCATAAGGACACTTGCTCAACTATGTTCATAGCAGCTTTACTTATAATAGACAGAAACTGGAAACAACCTAGATGTCCCTCAGTTGAAGACTTACAAGTAAATATTAGCTGTAAAGTAAAAGATGCAGAGTCCCACAGCCAAAACATCAGGCAGAGCTTGAGGAGTCCTGAATAGGAGGGGAAGGAAGAATCAGAGGACCAGAGGGGTCAGGGACACCATGAGAATGTGGCCCACAGAATCAACTGAATGGTATTCATGGGGGCTTGCAAATATCAGGGAGCCTGTAGGGGTCTGATCTAGGCCCTCTGCATATATGTTATGGCTGAATAGCTTGGTATTCATGTGAGATTCCTAACAGTGGGAGCTGGGGCTGTCTCTGACTCCTTTGCCTGCTTGTGGGACCCTTTCCTTCCTACTGGGTTGTCTTGTCCATCTGTGTTGTGATGGTATGTGCCTAGTCTTATAGTAGCATATTATGCCATGTTTGTTTGAAGTCCCTGGGAGGCCTGCCCTTTTCTGAGGGGAGGCAGAGAGGTATGGATCTGGGGGAAAAGGGAAGTTGGGGGGCGGGGCAGAAGAGGCGGGAGGGGAAACTGCAGTCGGGATATATGGAGAGAAGAATAAAAAATAAGATTTCACACACATCAATTCATTTCATCGTCACACAGCCTTAGGAGGTTCTTTCACTATTCCACATTACAGATAAACAAACTGAAATACTAGGTTTTGGTTGTAAAAGTACTCAGGAGGCAGAGATGGAGGGGTGGGTCACCACAAATTTGAATCATATCAGGGCTGTATATTTTAAAACGCAGAAAGGAGAAGGGGAGAGGGAAGGAAAAGGAGGGAGGGAAGGGTAGGAAGAGGGAGAGGGAGAAAGTGAGGTACAGATTCACTCAAGTGGTTCAGTAAGTGGTATAGCTGAAGAGCTGATTCTAGGGTCTTTCCCACAACTATTCACTCCATTACTTCTCTAGGAAACAAGGTAGTCCCATGCACAAGCCACAGTAACACTGAATAAAGGAAAGCCCCTGTAAGTATTCCATCTCAGTTTCTCTGGGCATTTTCTTCTCTCCAAACATTCATCTTTTACCTTACTTGCACTCTTTACATTCACTGACACTCAGAATATTGGCAAAGCATTGTCACAGCAAGTCCTTAAAATTGAGTCTTTTACAGTTTCTTTGCTTTTTGATCTTCTGAGTTTAGTGGTTCTTAATAGGAAAGGCTTATGTGCCCTGAATACCTCCCGCTCCCCTTCTTCCTGCCCACTCAGGTTATTTAAGAAGATGGTCTCCATTAGAAATGAAAATTGAAACGGAAGGAATTAAAGAATGCACTGCATTTTGTGTTTATACCCCCTATTAGCAGACACAGAGGCTACGTCAGCAGTCAGCATTTGACAAAACCTCTGAAAGACATTCTGAATAATACGAATCCTTGGGCCCTCACTAATCTTTGTCAGGAACATCATACAAATTACTCATCCGAGTTCTAAAGAAGGGGCTGATCTTTTGGATGGAGAAAGTTTCAATAAGTCAATTATTCCTTAGATTGGAAATCTTAATCACCTTATTCCTGATGACTATTGAATTTTTCAACATGAATTGCTTTTTCTCAACACATGCTCCATTTCTAATGAATATGCTTACCATTAATGGCATTTAATGAAATGAAAGGCAAAATGCTAAGATGCAGGCACTCTAAGTCAGGAAAGAAACCTTAAGGAACTTTTAGAGACCTTGAAAATATACCCACAAGACCCCATCATCCCAGAGCTGGAAGAATAAAGAAAAGAGATGCTACATAGGCTACTCCCTCATACTGTTCTAAGCAAGGCCCTTTCTGGGTTTTATCTGTCTGTGCAGGAGTGATGTGAATACAAATTTAATGTCACAAAAAGCACCACGAATAAATACAGAAACAGTATTTCCAACAGGAGTGAGTGAGCGAGAGGAGTACAGGGAATAGGATTTTGTACTGGCTTTGGTGTTGCAGGAGTTTGGTGATTCAACATGATTTGTTTTAGTCAGTCCATGAATTGGAGGGTTTACTGTGTCACTAAAGCAAGAAGGAAGAGCCCAGGTGGGATCTAGAGGGAGGATTCAAATGGGGGGGGGGTGCAAAGTTCATTTCTTCAAAAATGCTCCACAATGCTAAAGAGAAGACACACTGACCTTGGACAGTGCATCTTAATCTTTTAGTGGCTATTAAGACTGTGCACTCTAGTCTCAAAACCAAGATATGTATTAGTATTTTCACAGCTCTGAGAATGACAATCTTACAGTTGTTGTATATGTTCCATGTACTGCTTCTGTGTTTTACTTTGCTTTCTGAGAAGGCGTTCTAAAAAGCAATGGAGGAACTTATGGTGAACATAGCCTATACTAGTCCTGACTCTCAGAAATTGGAATCATTTTTCATTTCTATATACAATAATACATAGGAAGCAGTATCTGATCAGGAACCTGAAAAAAATGAACGCATTATGATGATATCAGAAGAGCACGATGAACTCCTCTGGTGTAGATCATTGAAAAGGATAAAGAAATGGAGTGAAGAATGCCAGGCACAGAAATGACCAGAGTCTAACAAAAGGTAGGGATGTCTGGCTCGAGCTGATATTGCTGGCAATGTTACTAACACATCAGGCAGGGAAAGCAGGTATGCCCTGCTCATTCGAGGAGCTCTTAAATATGAAGCCTACTATAACCAAATAGCCATGATGAGGAATTGAGAAGATTGACACATACACTGAGGGGAGCTGGAAAGGCAAGGCTTTGAAACCCTATGTATCTCTAAGGAAGTAAAATGGAAACGTAATAAATGGGCCAGAGTCTGAATTTATGGGTTCTAAACCAATAAAAATGAGGAAGTCAAAAGTGTGTTTTAGAAACTGATTCTTTTTTTTTTCTTTTTAATCGGGGTTTCTCTGTGTAGCTTTGGAGCCTGTCCTGCAACTTGCTTTGTAGACCAGGCTGGTCTCAAACTCACAGAGATCTGCCTACCTCTACCTCCTGAGTGTTAAGATTAAAGGTGTGCACCACCACCGCCCAGCTAGAAACTGATTCTTGGATCTGGATAAACAAAATATAGAAGTGAGAAAGATAGAGACCTTTAATCCTTGGTAGGCAATAGGCATAGCCAGCAGCACTACCACAGTGCACATATTCCCATGACCTAATGAGCTATCTGAAAGTCAAAGTCAGCCAAATGAGTATAAGCAGAACTTGGAGAGGAATAGGATTTATCTATTCTGTCCCTGCAAGGTCTTGGTTTTAGCTCTTGACTAAGACAGAGGGATTTGACTTAACTAATATTTTCTTCTAGAAATAAGTTAATAAAATAAATAAACTTGTTTCCTAATTGATAAGGCTACAAGAAAATAAATGAGTTGCTAAAGCAAACATAGCCTTTCCAGAAAGCATCCATAAGGAAGGGCAGACCTGAGAGAACAAGGCTAAGATACCTTTGGGGGAACCACTTGCATACTCTTCATCAATCCCAAATAAATGTGAGGCTCCAGCTAAGAGAGACTGCTTTGAGTTCTGTGAAAATAACATGAGATTTGAAGTCAGACTACCAGAGCTTAATCTCAGAACTATCACTCAATATTTAGCTCATCAAAGAAAAATTACCCTCCTCCTCTGCAGGTGAGATTTCATAACTGTAAAATTAGCTCCGTTTTATTGATGAGATAGACAGTTGAGGTTTCAAAATAAAATGTATGTTCTTCCTGTAATCCTTCACCAAACTGTCTATGGCTGACTTTGGGGAGAGAAAACTAGTTGCCAGAGACTCATGCAATTCCCGCTCACCTTGAGAGAACATACTGGAGTCTAGGAGTGAGAGAGTCTCATAGAGACTCAGTCCATTTTCAAAGGAACTGCCACTTAGTGAGAGCCTGTGCTCTGCTAGGAACCTTAGATACATCATCTCATTCAAAGCCCTCACAACCCCATGCTGGTACTATTCTTCTTCATTTGAAATACAAGAAATTGAAGCACAGAAATATTCTGTGATTTTTGCCAAGAGCATGAATGGGCTTTACTCCAAAGTTCACACACACACACACACACACACGCACACGCACACGCACACGCACACGCACACGCGCACACGCATGCATACTTGTTATTACAAATATTACCACCATATGAAGTCAAGTTTCTATTTGTGTAACAAAAGTCTTTATCTTCAGCCAAAAGAAATGTAGGAGGATCCCATTAAAAGTACTTTCTGAAGCAAGAAAGCTGCTACTCAGTATACCTATGGCAAAGCATATAGAGACAAGATTGGAAAACAATACTACCACCTGCATTTCACAGCTTACAGAACCCCGAATCAAGGAATATGCATTGAAGTTCCACAGTGAGCCTTGAAAATACTCAAGGCTGTTATTTTTACTGCCTTTTTCAGAATTAGGGTAGTGAGTCTTAAGAAAGTCAAATAACATGCCCCAAGTTATGAGGTTAGGAACTTGACAGTACCAACATTTAGATAATAGGGTTTCTGACTGGATTCTACGCATTTGAGTTCTTTCTACAACTTATGCATTCTACTGTTGCCCATGTGATATGAATGCTCAACAAATAATCAATGACATCTATTGCCTGACTCCAAATCAGGAGGAGGACACAATGCAAATGTGATCTTTGCATCTTCAAGCGCTGAATACGAAGAACAGATAAATGAAGGGAAGTACAAATTGTGTGCCAGGTGCTTAGTATTCATAATTTAGCATCAGCAGCAGGCGTCAACGTTGAGACAATTCTATTTTCAGATGCCGCTAAAGAAATTCATCTCCTTTCCCTGGTATGACAGTAATAGTAATAAATTCTCCTGAATTTTCAAGACAGGACTATACCTCCTTGCAGGCTCTGAAGCTGATAATAACACTCAAAATGGGAGGAAACAAACCCATACTAGAAATTCCTCAATAATCTGCACTTTGGGGAGGCTTTTCTTCTTGGAATGACAAAGAGCATGAAGTAAACCCATGAATTTCTGTGATAGAGTTAATGATAATTAACCATAACAAAAATCTCCCAGTGGCTTAGTGCTCACGTCACATTTTACCCTAAGGCTTATTCTCCTCCATCTGATTTTTATCTGAAGAGTCATTTCAGTTTAACTGAGACAGGTCAAGACTGCTAGGAAATACAGCACAACAAAAGTACTATGAGCAAGAGGTTCTAAACCAATTCCTATCACTAATGATGTCAGATGAATCATTTCTGAGTTCATTTGTGGAAATACATACAAGGCTAAATAAGATCCTTTAAGCTGCTGCTGAAAAAAATCTGATGTGATTTCTTTGGCTTTATAACCAATAATGTAAACACTGTCCCTGCCACATCTATGTCAAAACAAAAAACATTAAAGTCCAACAGGAAGAGTGAGGAAAAATTGATTTCTAACTGAGAGGAGAAAAATAATCTTCCCTCTTTGGAGGGCAGTTTGTTCCCTTACAGAAGTTTATATCAGGCAAGATTGACTCAAGTGTAGCAGATGTCCTCCCACGGTTTTATTATTGTTTATCATTGTTATTGTTCTTACATCAGGATGATTTGGTTATCCATGGACCATATATCAATATTTCCTGGGTTAAAACTGTCCATTTTTTTTTCCTAAAACTCTCTCTTGTAAATAGAAAATGTAATTATGTTTAGTTGGAGCCAATATTATTTATGAAAATGCATACAGTTGAAGAAAATACTAAGTTCCTGAATATTAGATCACCACTACGTTATGTAATTGTATATGGAAAAGACATTGATCAGAATGCAGAGGGGACATTGGAGCATAGTTTTCTCAAAAACAAAGAGAAAACTATAGGACTAGTCCTGGAAAAGAGCAGGCATGACAGTCTGTACTTGTAAAAGATTAAATTACATATGTTTATTACACAAGTTTCTGGTGCATAATAGTCACAGAACACAGTAAAGGTGCTATTCACTGTTACTTATGCTAGGGATACTGCCTTTTCCCATCTACCTCTCTAGGAGGGCAGCTTCAGGTTCTATATTCTCCAAGATTCATAGTCTCTCTCTCTGTCTCTCTGTCTATGTCTCTGTCTCTCTGTCTCTCTCTCTGTCTCTGTCTCTGTCTCTCTCTCTTTCTCTCTCTCTTTCTCTCTCTCACTCTCTCTCTCTAAGATAAATAACTAAACTTATTCCCACTGAAGGGCTTACTGCCAGTAGAGCTATTTGTATTTTGAGGAGAAAATAGTAGGGAAAAGGAGTGATTTTTTTTTCCCAAAAGAATTCATCCTTTGTGGGGAAATGATACCATTCTGGTGAATACAAAATCCAGAAGAGGATTTCACTTTGGAAACAGAGAAAAGTGTTCACTACTTGAGCGACAAAATAATGGAACTTCAAGATTTTCAAGTTCGCTAACATCCTTTCACATGCACATGCAACATAGGTACCTAGGACATGTAATCTCAGTCTGCCATGGAGGTCTGCTTGTATTACCAGCTAGTCAGGAAACTGACACAGGAGGACCACTTAAGCCTAGGCGTTCAAGAGCAGGCAGTGTACCACAGCAATACCTTGTCTCAAAAAAGAAAAATAAGGAAAGTCTGTTTGCATTTAACTTTCTTTTTCTTTGTTTGTTATCATTTTAATTAGCATACAAAGTAATAACCTTCATTTTAGCATTTTCATATTTAGATATACTTTATATGTAGTTCTTATTTACCCACTCCATATTACCCTCACCATCTGTCCTCCCCCTGTCTTTAATTCCCTTCCCCCAATATCCCCTCTGTAACAGGCTTTCTTTTGGGCCACCAACCAGCTCTCAAATCATGACACAAAGATTTATTATTAGTTATGAATGCTCGACCTTATCTTATGCCTGTCCCACTAGCTCCTATAACTTATTATAACCTGTTTATCTTCATCTACATTTTGCCTCAAGGCTTTTTACCTTTCTTTCATTCTGTATGCCCTACTTTTCCTGCTTCTTCTGTATCTGGCTGGCACTTGTTCTCACCTCTCTCTCTCTCAATCATCCCCCCAGCCTAGATTCCTTCTCCTTTTTATTCTCTCTGCTTGACAGGCCCACTTATCCCTCTTCTGCCTAGCTATTGGCTGTTCAGCTTTTTATTAGACCAATCAGATGCCTTAGACAGGCAAGGTGACCCGGTAACCTTCTTTACATAATTAAATGCAGCATAAACAAATGTAACATCTCTACACAGTTAAAGTAATATTCCACAACACCCCTCTTTCGCCTTCATGTCATATGTGTCCAATTAACCTCTCTTCCCTTCATCCCTTCAGATCCTTGCTCCTCCCTTGTGGTCTCCCTTATATTTTCATGAACAGACACACACACACACACACACACACACACACACACACACACACAAACAACACACAGACACACATGCACACACACAAACATATACACATAAACACACATATTTAAGACACAAGTCCCTGAGTTTCATCTCCAGTAATGCATGATATGCATATCTGTAATCCCAGTACTCAGGAAATAGTCAGAAGGATCTGAAGTTCAAGATAACTCTCAGTTACATAGGAAGTTTGAGGCCAGTGTTGTCTACATGAGAACCTATCTCCAAAAGAAGAGGAGGAAAAGAAAACAGGAAGACTAAGATCAAAGTTTCATAGATGTAGATCAGATATCAGTCGGAAAGAATAGCAGGTCTGTTGCAGCTGCAGCACAGGAAGGCTTGGCCTTTGAAGCTTTCAGTTCTTTTGAAGCACACAGCAACCCCCAATATCATTCCCTGACAGGAAAAGGTTGGCAGATGTGTCTTAGTTGCCTGAGGCATGCAGCACTCACAAAATGCACATATTCGAGATAACTGCTGGTCAGGTAATACACCACACTTTTCGTTGTGTGGAGCAGCTAGGGGTGTTAACCCAACTAAGAATGGAGAGGACAGATGAAGTAGATAAGAGTAGACCACCTGAGAAATCTTGACATGAGTATGAGCGTTACAGATTTCCCCAAGAACCAGAGACTTTAGGCTGCAGTGGTCGGACTTTTCTGTCTCAACTTCTACTCTGAAGAAAACATTACAATCTTACAGAATATCAGAGCTACAACTATACTTAAAGGTCACTTTACCCAACCTGTCCTCTGCTATTAGGATATTTATTCTGGCCCAGAAAAAGTCATCAATTTATTTAAGGGTTTATTTAACAAAAAAATGTCAGGAAGAAAATAATCAAGTATATGCAACCACCCCATGTCCTACATTCAGGGATAAAAGGCATTTTTACATATTTTCAGAGAGAAATTGAGGTTGATTCATTAACATTATTGTCCTGGGGTACAAAAAACCAGAAACTAATAAAATAAACAATCATGTATTTGCCCCCAATCTAACAGATTTTACTGCTCTTAAAGTTTCTGATTTTTAAAATAAAGCTTTACATACACAGTTGAATGTAAACTTCATCTTCTTTTCTACCCCGTCTCACAGGCTGTGACCATATTATTAAACTAGTATAATCATTCACAAATGTTCCCTTGTGCTTTTCCCTTCGTATGTGTTTGCTATTTAAATATTTGAAAACGTATGTAAATGGTCTCATAACCTACACATACACCACACATATATGTCACATTTATTGTGTTTATTTAACTCTCCCTCTCAGAGAAAATTAGTGCTTTCTATTTCACTCTAGAAACACATCTGCCATGAATATTCTTACAAATATCTCTGTCTTTATTGAATGCAGATGAGAGATTCTCTAGTACATATACATACAAGGAGAATTTTGAGTATTGGGCACTGAGAAGCTTCAAATTCATAGAATTTCTCCTTCCTTCTCAGGTAATCAAAAGACTGAATTTTTTTATCTTAAGCCTTACTAGGATTATTATTAATGCATAGAATTCATACTAGAAGAAATGTTTATATATGTAGCCAGATATGCCCTGCAATTCTAAAATCAAAATTATCATACTCCCCTTCCCAACAAGTGTCACGGGGAACACTGGAAAGTAACACACAAACGTAGAGTACAGGAAGAAATGCATTCAGCCTTGACCTGAACTAAGAGGAAATAAAGATAAAGGAGCTAGACTTCAGGAACTAGGTTTCTCACTCCAAACTTAAAATCAACCACTTTTGCTGCCCGAGGAGGAGTGAATTAAGGAGCAGAAAAAAAGGCTTGAAATTCGTCTTACTAATGGACTCCTTCCAATGTAGAAGAATCAGAGAAGAATCTTCCAATGTGGAAGAAGTGTGGCCCAGCAACAGCATGATATGACAGATATCTTCAGTATAACCCCATATTGACAACTTAATCACTTGAAATGTCTGTTACCAAGTCGCATTTTCTGACTCTCACTTTCTCCACAAGCACAGTAAGATTGGGAATAGTCAGACTTTCAATATTTCCAATGAAACAGGAGAAGAAAAGTGGGATCAAAGTGCATTAATCTGCATTTCCCTAGCTCTGAAGCTTGGCACGTTTCATAACCATTCAGATTTTTGATTGTGTGATGTGCTTGCTTATCCATTTTCAATATTTCTAACTTAGTTGCCATCCTTTTTCTTGTTTATGTGGATATGTTCCTAAAGTATTAGGAATTATTTCCCAGATAAATGCACCGCAAAATCTATTGTGTGAGCTGTCCTCTGCTTCACAGAAGCTTTTCCTTTTATACATTAATCAATTGTTCCCTCTAAGCTTTGTCCTTCTTATGTCATATTTATGAAATCTTTGCTTGACTTGAGGCTGTGCATTCTACTCTAGAAAAAATTTAAAGCTTTTCTTTACCACTTAGGTATTTAATACGTCAAATCCTCTCTTTTCTTCAGGTCTACTTTTATTAGCTTTATTGATTGCTTTATAAATTTATGCAAACTTGTTACTGTTGTGCATGGTGTTTTAACAACATATTTTTCTACATTTAATTGCTGGTATATAACTATGACCCGGATTTTAAAAATATTTCTCTTGGAGCTGGAGAGATGGCTCAGGGGTTAAGAGTATGTGCTGAATTTGCATAGGACCCAAGTTCACTTCCCATGTTGGTGGGCACATGCACAGCTCCCTGTAATTCCAGTTCCATGGCATCTGATGCACTACTCTGCCATTCAGGGGCACCTAACATCACATGCACAAGCCAACACATAGACACAAAATATACACATAGAAAAAATAAATATTTACAAATATTTATCTTGTATATAAATAATTAAATTATCTTACAACTAATTACAGTTTATCTGTAGAGCAGTATTCTTTTATGGGTAGTGATTCCTTTACCTCCATTAATGTTATTTGACTTAAGTATGGCTTGTATCTGAAGTGAATTTTGTGATGACATTTTTCCCCTAGTGTACACATCAGATTTAGGTTTTTTGCACTGTGTTTTTCTTATGGTTTTTTCTTAAATTTATTTATTGCACTTGCATACATGTACCACTGAGATATCTTGACAGCCTTCTTTCTTTTAGATGTCTCCCTTATTGTTCATACAATTGCATGTTATTCCATTTACAATGAAAGATCATCCTATATCCACATGCCCAGATCTGAGTTTATAAGTGCACACCACCATGCCAAGATTTTTGATAATTTTTGTGGATGCTGATATTTTTATACTTGCATGACAAGCATTTTACCAACATGTCTACCTCCTAGACTCCTGTTAGCACTCCTGTCCACTTTCGTCTACTAGTAGCAAACTATAAATCCATGTAGATAAATAACTATAATTTTCTGTATATTTTAGTATCCTTGCATTATTTCTTATATGCTAATTTTATAAAATAGTACAATTAGTGATGATATCTTCATACATGTAATAAGGTACTTTGATCATGTTCACTTACCACTACCCACACTTATAACCTTCTACCCTAATGCTGGTCACCTTCATGATCCCTCACCCCTAATTATGCTATTTCTATTTTCATGTCAGTTTTTGGTTAGATTTCACATGAAAGAAAGGATGTGACTTAATTCTATGATTTTGTAAGGGAGTCTGAAGATATCTAATATCTCTTTCTCCTTTCAAACAAGACAAAGGCTTTAATATGTTCAATATCATTGAATATCATATTTCTTGTGGTTATTTTCTAGAATTTAGATTTCTGTTAAAAATGTCTGTCATTATTTTATATGGTTCATAATTAATTAAATATTAAGTATATTTTATTGCCCCTATAATACTCACTACTATTTCTCAAAATCTTTTTTTCATTCTGGTTTTCTATTTTGTTAAAATAAAAGCAGATGTACTCCTTTGTAAAGATTTTTTTGTGTGTGATAAATTATCTTAGTTACAAAAATGTATTTATTTGTCCCTCACTCCTAAATGGAACCAATTCAATAACTTTAGATTGACAGATACATTCCCACAGTATTTTGAATAAAATCCCTTCTATTACTATCAGCATCTTATTATATGTATATATTTTAATTAAAAATTCAATTTCTGTATTTTATTTCCAAAGGTATGTATTTTTCTTTTATTTCTACATGGTTGATATTTTTAAGTGATGCCTATATATACTTGAAAATTTTTAATGAGTTTATTATACTTTGTGACAGGTTCTCAAGCCAAGGATGGCCTTGAACTCCCTATGTAGCCAAGAATGAACCTGATCCTCATGCCTCCACTTGCTGAGTGCTGGGATTATAGTAGCCCAACTTATGTAATGCTGGAATAAACCACATGCTAGGCAAGCAGTCTACCAACTGAGCTATATCCCAGCTCAATACATACTTATTTCTTTCTTTTTTTTTTGGTTTTTTGAGACAGGGTTTCTCTGTGTAGCTTTGCACCTTACCTGGAACTCACTTGGTAGCCCAGGCTGGCCTCGAACTCACAGAGATCCACCTGGCTCAGCCTCCCAAGTGCTGGGATTAAAGGCGTGCGCCACCACCGCCTGGCAATACATACTTATTTCAAAACCATTATCTTTTTACAGTTTTATTTCATCTGATCTGCCATTGACTAATTATTGATTTCATTGAATATCCTTTTTTAGATGTAAGTACCTTAAATTTTAAGTGTTAGTTTTCAAATATCAATTGAAATAAGATCAATGAACCCGCCTCTATGCTTAGCAGGTATTAAATTTTCAATATTCATAAACACCTTTCAGCCTAAAGTATAGTCCACAACTAAATGGCTTAGGACTTATATCTAGTGTGATGTTGATCCTGCTCTATCAATGGCATCTTTTCCCAGTAGCATCAAAATACAGCAGAAGGTAAGAAGGTAAAAAGGGAAATCTGCATGTCTTAGGACATCAGAATAATGAAAGAGAAAAACTAGTTACTTCATATGATACATGAAGGGCATTTGCAGAAGAACTTACTTCCATGAGAACTTTGCAGTCGTTACAATCACCTCTTAAAGGCCACACCTACTTATTAGTATCACATTGACAAGCAGGGCCTGCAAGGGTCTGCATCAGGTCCTCTGTGTATATATTATGGGTGTTAACTTAAGTGTTCTTGTGGGACTCCCAACAGTGGGAGAGAGCATGTCTCTGATTTTTTTGCCTGCTCTTGGGACTCTTTTCCACCTATTGAATTGTGTTGTTCATTCTTGATATGAGAGTTTTTACATTGTCTTATTGTATCTTGTTTTGTTGTGTTTGGTTGTGATCTCTTAGAGGCCTGCTCTTTTCTGAAGAAGAAATGGAGGGTATGGATCCTGGGGAGAGGAGAAGTGGGGGGGTGCTAGGAGGAGTGGAAGGAGAAATTGTGGTCAGGATGCATTGTATGAGGGAAGAATCTATTTTCAATTTAAAAAGATTTCAAACATGAGCGGGGGCTATATTGATACCATGGCAGTCACGTAAATGGGTAAACTCTACAGTTGTCAGGAAACAGCTATCATCTCACATTAAAGGACCTTGAAGTTTTGCATTTTGAAATGGGAGGTAAAGGATAAAGAGGAGCTAGCTTAAACTGCTAGATGGCTAAAGGCATGTCCAACAATTACACACTAACTGAGAGAATTTCTATGTATAGACTAGAAAATATTTTGGTTAAAATAATATAAAGAAATCTCTGACCATTTGTAGAGACTCACAAAGGTTTCCTCGTGAGAACTTACACAGGGTCAAAGAATCTGAGCTTGCTTTACCCAGCAGGAATGCATAAGGGAATGAGTTGATCATGGGTGTGGTTTACCAGGTGTTTGGAAAGTTCTATACTTGGCTGTGTGGTGTGCTTTGATCTAGCAAGGGGGGAGGTCTTTTGCCCCACCCCTTGACGTTGTTATAAAAAGCCCTTTTGAATAAACGGAAAAGGCTGTTGGGTATTGACTCAGATCCTTCTGAAGCTATCCTGTGTTTCTGTCTTTCTCTTCTTCACTATCATTCCATCTAATATTTTCTTATCCCTGTTTCCTCCTAATAGGAACCCTGGAAAAGGTGGGAGCTGGTCTCTCACAACCATTAGCTTACCTTATGGAAAAATGGAGCAGAGATTTCAATAATCATGTTCAATAAAGAGTAAGGCTGGGCAGTGTGGCTCATGGAGCCCTGTGGGTCATGAGTGTGGGGCTGTCTGCTTGGTTCCAGCCCCCTTGGAGTTCTCCTTTGGTCAGCCTTCCTCACCTGCCTTACTACCACTGCCTTCAAGAGTGTGGACCTCAACAGCAGTTAGAGCTCCCAGGCTTTGCCTCCAAGTGGTAGGTCTAATTCTTCATTAAGTTTTGATAAAGCAACAGAACAGCCTGTGAGGAAGAGCAAAATGTCCTCTAACACATTGGGAACACTTGAAGAAAATCCTCTATTTTGGGCTAAGTCAGCAGGTGCCAAGTGCAGTGGTGGCATGAAAAATTTGGAGTTACCTGGAACACTGAGAAGTAACTGCTCTGAAGCAAACTCTAGAAAAGTCTTAGACCTCAAGGGAGAAGGCGCTATGTATGACCATGTGTACATAGACTTCCAAGCCAACCTGGGAGTAATGGAAAATAAGCCAGTAAGACTGCTCCTACGCCCACGTGGTGGCCTAGGCTTGATCCTGGTTCTATCCTGGAAAAAAAACAGCATGGTCTTGGGTTCACTTCTGTTAGAGCTCTGTCCTTTTATTTTATTTTTTTTCCATGCTTGTGAACTGCACAATATCAGCCTGACTATATAACTTTCAGATTTGTTTCATTTAAAAAAAAAAAAGAAACACTTAAAAAGCTAAGACTACAAATTGGTCCAAACAAGTCACTAAATAAATATCAGAGGCAATAAAATAAATGCAAGTATAAAAAAATCCTGCTGGGACCATTTCCAGAATTACTTCATGGTATTATTTTAAATGTACAGTTTTCATATAAGTTTACAATGCATGCAAAAAAATAAGAAATTATAACTTATATATATGAAAAGAAATGGTCAGTAGAAATTGTCCCCAAGGAAGCTCAGATGTTGGATTAATAAGACAAAGACAAAACTATCTTTTTGTTGTTGTTGTTGTTATTGTTGTTGTTTTGGTTTTTCAAGACAGGGTTTTTCTGTGTAACAGACTTGGCTGTCCTGGATCTCGCTCTGTAGACCAGGCTGGCCTCCAACTCACAGAGATCCTGAGTGTTGGGATTAAAGGCATGTGCCACCACTGCCTGGGCCAAAGTTATTTTAAATATGCTGAAAGAACTAAAGAAGCATAACAATAAAAAACAGATGTTATAAAAGGAATCAGATAAAAATTATGGTATTGAAAAGCATAATAATTAAAATTATAATTTCACTAGAAGGGCTTATAACCAAATCTGAGAGGGCAAAAGAATTATTAAACCTGAAAACAGAGCAAATAAGTTGCAAACCTTGAATAATAGGAAAATAAATAATGAAAGAAAAATAGAGAACAAGAGACTGGTTGGTGCTATCAATCACAAAATTATTATAATGTTAATTCCACAAGAACAGAAAAAAGGACATATAAACTCTTTGAAGTAAATGTAACTAAAATTTTTCTTAATCTGATAGGAAGCCTTAATTCTACATATTCTAGAAGATTAAATAATTCTAAGCAGGATAAACTCAAAGAGATCAACTCATAGACAAATCATAACTAATTTATTCAAAGTGAAGCTGAAAGGAAACCTTGAAAGATATCCATTTCTACCTATGTACTTTTGACTTAAATATGTATGCATTGTAAGTTATCTAAACAGACAAATACAAACTTTATTATCTTTTTGTCTGTTGTTTGCTTTGTATTTGAGACAAGCTTTTGCAATGAACCTCATGTGGCTGCAAACTTGCCATCCTACTGCCTCAGTCTGTCAAGTACTGGGATTACAGGCATGATCATCATGCTTAGCCAGAGTTTCACTTTCATGGAAATGAATAGTGTATAGTAATTTGAATGAGAAATGTCCCTCATAGTCTTGGGTATTTGTACACTTGGTCTCCAGTTGGTGGCACTGTTTTGTAGGTATAGACTTGCTGGAAGAAGTATGTGACTCGGGGGAAACTTTGAGAACTTTAAGCCTCACCCTACCTTCAGTTGGCTCCCTCTGCTTCATGCATGAGGTTCAAGACATGAACTCTCAGCTTACTGCTCCTGCTGCCATGCTTATCACCTGTTGCCAAGCTTTCCTCACCATACTGAATCCCTCTAGAAACATAAGCCCAAAAAAACACTTGTTTTCCTATAGGTTGCATTGGCCATGGTGTTTTATTACAGCCATAAAAAGTAACAAATTCAACTTGGATGCAAAGTGTACATGTTTTTCTCTGTTGTTATATGAATTTACAGAAAGCTTGTTTGAGCCGTAATCAAAATATTTTTTGGCAAATTATCTTAGACAGAGGAGAAAACATTGAATAGTAAGTAAATCAAAATATAAAAACCATGACAGAAATATCACAAAAATCAACTTCCATCTATTCAGCTTGATTAGGAAATGGTATGTTTCTTAGTCACTTGGCAACTATAGGCTCTCAGATCTGTCTACTTTAGATAAACTGACTTATTTTTTAAAGTTTTTGAGGCAGGGTTTCTCTGTGTAGTTTCGCACCTTTCCTGTAGCTCATTCTATAGCCCACGCTGGCCTCGAACTCACAGAGATCCACCTGGCTCTGCCTCCCCAATGCTGAGATCAAAGGCATGTGCCACCACTGCCTGGCAAACTGCCCTTTTTTAAACAATCAGGTATAATAATTAAATGGAAAATAGAAAATCTACTGAGAATGAACATTCTTTTCTTCATTGATTGAACCTTGTTTGTAGCTTTAATGTCTCTATGAAGAACATGATTTCTCATTATCCAGTAGCAAGGTTGTAACTACTTTTAGAGACTTCAGATGAATGTGCACTGTGTTTTGCCAACCATTGTGTTGCTTTAAAAATAATCATATTCCTGATATCAGGTTGTATATTCTTTCTTAACAATCAACAGGGTAGAAAATGCCAAAGATCTTCATTTATTTGACCTTTTCCATGAGTTGGACTTCTGATATATAAGAAATTGTGCAACCTGAGTATAAATTAGCCATTCTGAAATGAAATAAAATTACTATGTCTGGTTGTAAATTAAGTACTCTGGAATGATTTCAGGTAACTAGGGCAATGTTAGGTAGGTTTTTGCTTAAGATCTCTAAGGACTACTTGAGATATGAGTAAGTTCATCCAACTTTCAACTTTAGCAAAGATCAAAGCTAGTGAAACTTTGGTACAACAGAAGAATCTATTTAAAATGGTTTTAAAGAAATTTGAGTATTATGGTTGATTCAAGAAAAATAAAATGAAGCCATGGTCTTATTTGTATTAAGCCTATGCCTAGAGTAGAAATGTAGTTTAGACCTGTTGGAGGAAATGTTAGCAGAAAGTTTTCAGGACATAAGGGGATGGAAGCTATTTCTTCCAAAAGTCTTTACCATGACTATTTATGTACTTGTATTAGTCTAGAACACAATCAGTAGCTTAGTTCCTTAATATAAGAGATAATTTGTTAGCAGGGAAGTAAGTTATTTATTCATTCAACATTATGTAGGAGAAAGCTACAATGAGCATGGTCCTGTGAACAAAACAGACACCATTTTTATCCATGTGGAGGTTATTTTCTAATAGCTAATTATCCTTCTTTTAAGTCCTCAATCATACAAACTTCCTTTAATAATTTCATAAATTCAGAGACTAAGAGATAGATCAGTCAGTAACATCCTTGCTGTGGGATGTTCTGTATGTCAAATGTGTTGCTAATTAGTCAATAAATAAAACACTGATTGGCCATTGGCTAGGCAGGAAGTGTAGGCGGGACAAGGAGGAGAATAAAGCTGGGAAGTGGAAGGCTGAGTGAGAGAGACACTGCCAGCCGCCACCATGACAAGCCACATGTGAAGATCCTGGTAAGCCACGACCCATGTGGCAAGGTATAGATTTATGGAAATGAATTAATTTAAGCTGTAAGAACAGTTAGCAAGAAGCCTGCCATGGCCATACAGTTTGTAACCAATATAAGTCTCTGTATTTACTTGGTCGGGTCTGAGTGGCTGTGGAACTGGCAGGTGAGAGAGATTTGCCCTGACCGTGGGCCAGGCAGGAAAACTCTAGCTACAAATGTGCCCAACGTGGGCCAAGAGTTTCCACCTAAAAACTGAAAAAAAAAAGATTCTAAAACGGAGCTAAAAACAGCTTCCTAATTGTCTCTTTCAAATGAGCGGCAGCTGCCGGTTTGAGCTACTTGTAGGTTTCTGGTGTGCGCGCTCGACCTGCAGTTTGGTGGGAATGAGGCCTCTGCAAGTGGCACATTAAGCTGCATGGTGGATTTAGACTTTGCTAGTACAAAACAAAAAAAAAAAGAGGTTTTTGGGCTACACGCTGCTTGGATAAAAGCATAAACCCACGATAGCTCCCAGAGCCAGCGGTAAAGTACCAGGCCATGTTGGGAAGCTGAGGTGGGTGGAGCCAGCAGCCACAGCTGCTGCAGTTTAAAGCAATAAATTCACAGTAAGACAGATTCAGATGTAATAGTTTACAATGTGTATAAAAGATATGTAGGCTTGAAAGAGACAAAAAAGGTGATATATACAGTCATAGAAACAAATACATAGTTTTAAAAAATAAAGTCTTTAAAGAGACAGTAAAGGTAGTATAAAAAATAAGCCACATAAAAATGAATATTACACAGAGAATCTGGATTGTGTTGTCTTTGGGATTCTTAACTGCAGAGAGATATTTGATTGTAAAGGAAGCTGAGTTAAACCAAAATGTATATTTTAAAGATATCTTGACTTCAAAATTTGGATGTAAGGATATGTTACTTTGGAAAGGAGACTCTGCTTTTGTTCCCACAGAAAGCCAGAGGCTATGGATTTGTTCAAGATTAAGATACATCAGTTTTGACCAGCCAAGACCCCCTGAAAGGTCTCCGATGACACCATGGCCCAGATAATCCAACATCCAGAATCGTTTCAAGGCAACTGGATCAGATGATACAACCTCACGGACTACTCCATGATCCTAAAATTTTCTTTGTGTCCCCATAAGATACAGCGCCCCCCTCCAGCAGGAAGTAGTAAGAGAAGCTACGCCCAAATTCCCAAATTATATGTAATTGTATTTTGTTAAGGTTAAAAATCTTCCTTTTTGAAAAAAAAAAGGGGAAGTGCTGTGGGATGTTCTGTATGTCAAATGTGTTGCTAATTAGTCAATAAATAAAACACTGATTGGCCATTGGCTAGGCAGGAAGTGTAGGCGGGACAAGGAGGAGAATAAAGCTGGGAAGTGGAAGGCTGAGTGAGAGAGACACTGCCAGCCGCCACCATGACAAGCCGCATGTGAAGATCCTGGTTAGCCACGACCCATGTGGCAAGGTATAGATTTATGGAAATGAATTAATTTAAGCTGTAAGAACAGTTAGCAAGAAGCCTGCCATGGCCATACAGTTTGTAACCAATATAAGTCTCTGTATTTACTTGGTCGGGTCTGAGTGGCTGTGGAACTGGCAGGTGAGAGAGATTTGCCCTGACTGTGGGCCAGGCAGGAAAACTCTAGCTACACATGCTTGTCATAGAAGCATGAGAACCTAAGTTTAAGGCCAGCAGGAATTCATATTTAAGAAAACAAAACAGGGGTGATGCTGTACATTTCTACATGGGGAGACGAAGATACATGGATCCCTGGGCCTCACTGGCTATGGAGCTATGTAGCCTATAATTTTTGAGTTCCAGGTTTGGTGAGAGACCCTGTCTCAAAAATCAAGGCCAATGGCTCTTGAAGAACAACAATCATGGTTGACTTCTGGCCTCCACATGAAAACATATATGCATGCATGCATACCAGCACACACATGTGTGCATAAACACAGCACACCCAAAAGTGTTTCTTAAATCCGAATGGGCACTAATTTAATTCTAGTGGCATAAACCCAGGTGCTAATCCTAGCACTTTGGAGGCTGAGACAGGAGAATCACAAATTTGAAGCCAGTCTGTACTGCAAACTGAGATTCTACCCCAATAAAATATAGTTAAATAGAACAAAAAGTTTTCCTAACTACATTCCACATACTATTTCAAATCTGTGTTGACTATCAAACACGGACAGTTGGAGCTAAAAAGTGGCATCAACACATTTCACACTGTAGAACATTAGAACATCTGACAAAAACTGGAATCCTACAACCTTAACTGAGACCATTGAAAGTCCCAAAGTACTCTCTATGCTGACAAGTTTTAAGAAACAAGATGACATGTTTTAATTTTCTTAGTTCCTCATATGTCCAGTCTGAAGACAGCATTCTCATTTTGAGCAGAGAAGAAAATACCTTGAGCAAAAGACCTTTATCTTATTATTTTTACATGTTTGAGGGAGACCTGAGAGAAAGAATCATTCCCTTTGCAAATGGCTTATTTCATAGATTTTTTTCCAACACTCAACTGTGCTGAACTACAAAAGATGCTTTCTCCTCTATTGCTTCCCTCTAACATGTCATTTGTAACCATGCATAACTGTCAACATGCATATTTTGTGATCAGAGGATTACATCTTGGGTCAGGATTGTTGTAAAATAGCTTGATTGATCAATCTTTACTTTGAATGGAGTAAGACAGCACATAGATCTACCATGCTGAGAGGACAAGAAAGAGGACTACAAAATTGAGTTAAACTTATTTTGCCAGGAGAATATATACAATATACTGAATACATTAAATCTTTGTTTTCATAGGGACTAAATGAAGGAAAGATTAAAATGACATTTGGCAATGATAAGAAATCATCAGATCTACAGCTAAGTCCAGCACTGGAGAAGTGGAACAAATAATTTCATTACTGATATTTCTCTGTGTAACACATAAGTGATAAAGACGAATTTTGGTGAGGAGCCAGAACAAACTCAACAGGCAGTCCTCCCCAGGTTGTGAGGCAGGACTGGAGAGCACAGTAGAAAGGGAAGGAAGACAAGCACCTGCAAATAATTAGCATTTGGGTGACTCCAACTCTCTAAGTGCTTTATAATTGCTTTTGGCTCAGCCCTGAGCTGTTTTCCATTGAGTATTTGCTAAGTAACTTAAAAAACAAGATGGAAAATGAAGCATCTAGATAAAGTAGCTACAATCTGTGGCCTGTAAAACCACTCACTATCAGCATTTACAGTTGACTTGCATGTCTTAACCTGATTGAGAACTGTATTCTTCCTTTCAGAAGAGTTAAACATGGGAGAGAAATTTAGATACATTGATATACCCTGGTTGTTCTAATTTCCTTCTAGACAAGGTCTTATTATGTAGACCAGGAAGTATGCAAACTCAGGGCAACTCTCCTGCCATGCCTCCCACCTATAGCACCACATCTAGCAAAAATTCATCTGCTTTTGTTTTCTTTTGTTTTTCCGTAATGGAGGTTGAATCCAGGGGCCTTGTCCATATGAAGCAACTGCTCTACCACTGAGCTACATCCCGAACACTCAGCTATATTTCAGAGAATGTGTCCAGATCCCTTCCCCGTGGTGGGGGCGGGGAATGAGCAAACAGAAGAGTCCTCAGCAGCTTCTGCCTAACCTTGCTCTACAATTACTTTGTGGAAGTTCAATAGTCAGCACTAAGAAGATTGGAAACAAAAGAGCTTTTCAGGGTACAGAAAAAAGTGGGTAACTGAAAAAATTCACCTTAATTAATGCTTTTTAAAAATAGCATATGACAACTTCTCAGTTCTCCGCGTGCTTCTACTGAAGCAAAAAGCATTGTTGGTCATTTAAGACAAAGTGACTTAATTCTATGTTCCCCTATAGCAATCATATATTGGCCTTAAGGGTCTATAAATCTACTGAAATAATATGCAACAGTTCACATGATTTGCTCATCAGTATTTTTATGAATAGAGATTTTGTGTCTATTATTGTGTTTTCAGTGTCTCTTTACAAATGCTAAGTTCACGATCAGCTACTACTTGTATGTTCTCCCTCTTTAATTGACACAGATTTAGGAGAGGGGAGGAAGAGAGAAAGGAATTGACAGTTTTTCCATAATGGCTGTATCTGGCCAGGCAAGTTAGGCAGAGGAGAGACAACACATCTCAGTTAGGAAAATTGTCTGGATAGCTAAGAGCTACTTCACTATCTATGTCTTTGCTATGTCCTTTATTCTCTTTAAGATTCCTATTTTCTCTATTACCTCTACTCCTAGGAAGTTTAAACTCCAATTTAGAAAATACTACCTGAGTAACATCCATTCTAAGAACCCAAGTCTACTGCCCACATGTTGAATTTTTGCCATCATGTGATCTTTATATTCTTTTTCGTGTGCCAGCTTGAATTCTCTATGTCTAAGAAACGTTACCCAGCTACATTCTACCCATTTCTAGAACATGATGCCTCTACTGGTTCTAGACCGGTCTCATGCCACCTTCCAATGAGAGTACATATCCCTTGCTTCATAGGAACAGCAGAATTGTCCTACCACATTTTAGAAGGCAATGTTCTTAAAGAGTCATCATTGTTTCTTCCAAGCAGATATATATAACCAAACTTCTCACAATGGGCTCCCAGGTTTTACATGGCTTCTTCCTACCTCCATCCATGTTTTAGGTAACTTACATATAGACAGTCAGTCAGACAAATAGACAGACAGCTAGATAGATAGATAGTCAGGTTTCGTCTCAGTTAGAGTTACTATTGCTATGATGGAACATTGTGACCAAAAGCAAGTTGGAGAGGAAAGGGTTTATTTCACTCACAGTTCTATGTAACAGTTCATCATTAAAAGCAGAGAGGATAGGAACTCAATCAGGGTAGAAACCAGAAGGGAGGATGTGATACAGAGGCCACATGGGGTGCTGCTTACTGACTTGTTCTCCCTGGCTTGCCCAGCCTGGTTTCTTATAGAACCCAAGACCACCAGCCGAGGAACGGCACGGCCTGCAATGGGCTGGGCCCTCCCGCATCAATCACTAATAAGAAAATGCCTTACAGCCGAATCTCATGGAGGCATTTTCTCAGTTGTGGTTCCCTCCTCTCAGATGATGCTAGCTTGTGTCAGGTTGATATATAACTAGCCAGGTTTGAAGTTCATTGAGGGTGGATTTTCTCCCTTAATCAACTTTGCAATCTACCTTCTATATCCCTGTTATATACTAATTTGGAGGAAAGAGGATATGTCACAATTGTCTCACCTTAGAATTTGAAATGTCATGGTTAATCATTGGTAACACCCTTTACAAATGGCTGCCTCAAAGACTGAAAATACCATGTGATAATGACAACAAGAACTACCTTTGCTTGCCCAGGCAAGGCCAAAGGCCTCCTGTGATAATAAGAAAATCCTGTTTCACAAAACAACCTAGAGTTAGAAGCTGAAAAGAAAGAGGATAAACCTGCAAACATGTTAAGAGAGGAAGAATGACTAGCTCCTTAATGAGGTATGTGATCATACGGCCCAGAAGTCACTTCCTCAGGGCAGTTATTACAGATCCCCACTGTTAACATTTTCCCCTCTTTCTAATAACCCTTTTTGAGACACTGGCTAAAACCCTAAGTCTTCTTGTCCTAATATTATCCCTCTCTCTGGAAACCCTCAAACTCTCACCCCATCCCCCACTCCCACATAGTTGCTCACAGAATTCCATTGTTGAACCTGCCTGCTTTCTTGACCTCTAACTCGGAAATATTTTTTCTTTCTTCCTCTTACCTAGCTCTCTCCCTATAGTCAGATATCTAAATTGCCTTCACTGTGCTTGTTATGTGTGTTTGGTTTCTTGGAGTTTTCCCAAACTCCAATAAAATTGTCTTCGAGTTTCCTTTCGAGTCTCTTTTAAAATCATTTTTTTCTGTAGGACTAAAAGAACGTGAAAGAACTTTCTTAGTCCCTCCGTTCCCCAGAAGCACCTAGCCTCATAATTTGGCATTATTACCTTCCCTTCACCTTTCTCCATTCACAGTGGCCTCTTAAACTTTTCATCACAAATACAAATACACCAGCTAGAGAAGTTGCTTAGCAGTTGAGAGCACTTTCTGCTTCACCAGAGTACCTAAGTCAAGTTCACAGCACCCATGTAGGGGCTCACAACAACCTGTAACTCCAGCTCCAGAAGATCCAATGCCTACCTCTGGCATCCTTGGCACCTACCTGCCCTCACAACCATCTATAATTTTAAAATAAATCTTAAAAAATACAGATGCACTCCACTTTTATGTTTATCTTATTTTTCCCTTTGTCTAGAAAAGATCTATCAGAAATCCTCACAGCATGCTCCATGATTTTCTTATATTCTCTGTTCTGATACCAGTTTTTCAGAAAGACCTTTCTTGTTCGTCTTCACTTTCACTTTAGCATGTCTTACCATGTATCATGTTTCTCTCCTGCCTACAGCAGAATACAATCCCATGATTGTAGGCAGTTCATCAGCTTTGTTTTCTTTACTTTATCCTAGCACCTAGCATGGCTCCTGGTGCCTTTGATGAGTAAACAAGGATCAGAAAATGATGAGCAAAGATCTCCTGAATTGAGTGTCTCACTAGTAATTCTGGGAAAGGGAGAAAAAAATTCATGAAACATGCATTTCATTCTATTCTAAATCCAGATGAGACAATGAGATGTTGAGTATACATTTGATTGCTAACTTCTCCCATCCAAATAAAAAATGACTACTGTTCTTTATCAACCCTCTCTACCCCTGTCTCTCATAATATTATTCACAGTATGTAACTGCCAAGGTTTTGTCTATGTTTAATACATACTTCCTCCCACTAGAATAGAAGCTCATGGAATTGGGAGTCTGGCCTGTTTTGTTCGTTGCTTGTATTGTCTGTGCCAAATATGCTAATGGTGATCTGGTGAACTTGAAATGAATATGAGTCAAATAAACAAATGAGCCACTGAGCAAGTCCTTACAGAAATTAAATTCTCCTTCTTCTTCGTAACATTGTCCTAGGGAATATGATTTAAAAATAGGTACATCTCCAAAACACTACCATGTGAGGGTTTTGATTAAGTGAGGGACATGATGACAGCATGCAGTTGCTACTCATGTAAAATATGGTCATAGGTGATTATCAAAAGGCAATTGGAAAATATTTTCTCATAGGTGATTTGGTAAGAGAGAAAAATAAGTAACATTTATAATTGTCAATGTTCAGTTCTTCAGATATATGAAAAAAAAAAAAAAACCCGTCAGGCAGTTCAGCCCCCAAACTGTTATTGTGGATTTGACAATTCTGTTAATTGACTTGACTTTTCAAATCATTCAAGGCTTGTTGAAACTTGGCTTATTTTCAAAATAGATCAAATCCATAAGATTAATTAATGACATGCTGTCTTCTTTGAAGTTATCATCAAATAAAATAAAACCTTACATTTGTGTCATTTTTAGTTTTCTATTTTTCCTATGTGGATTATTTTATTTAATATCATTTGGGGAGATGGGTATTATTGACATCACTATTTTTCATATAAGATTTCCATATAAGAAATCTGTGATCTAGAGAGGAAAAAAATGGCATTCTCTAGGTTACACACTTGGCATATGTCGAGTCAGGATTTTAACCTAATATTTAGCTCCTAGTCAAGTACTCTTTTTATACCTTTTGGACTTCATATTTTGCTCACAGGGAAATTTTGTTGTGTAGGTAAACACTTTGTCCTTAAACGGTATTTCTTGGTTTAGTGATGAAAGTCTTCTGTCCCATGAACTCCCTCCATCTCAAGCAAACTTGGGTAATCACCCTAGTGTCCATCCAGACCAGAGGTACAATCTCACTCACCCTCCCTTCTCCTCTACCATAGCTATCTCTCAACTCAATTGAATGTCACTTAGTTTAATAATTTATCATATACATATCTGCTACATACAGACAACAAAGATTTGAAGAAAACAAGTCTATACATAATTTTGTTTGCGGCAAATATAGAATCTGACGTAAATAAACATTTACTCAAGACTATTTAATCCTTCTGTGATGGACAATGTGATTTGTGGCCAGGAAGAAGCAGGAAATTTGATTTCAAGCAAGACCCTTGCCTTCTGCTCATCCCACAATGATGAAATTAAATATGTATAGAATGGCTGGGTCCATTAGCAATGTTCCATTAGAAAAGTGTGAAAGTGACAAGCTCAGCATCTTATGTGCTTTGTGGTAGGATGGCTTGGTTCTTGCCAGCTGTTTCTGTACTCAGCTGTTCTCTGAGAAGTGAGCAACTGATAATTAAAGCAGTGGAAATGAACAGATTAGCTGTGTCATGGTCCCATCATTTGGCCAGCACAGGTACAACCTTAGTTTGTTCTCATTATGGCCACCTAATGGCTAGCCACATAGCATTTTTTCATCCTTCTTGAATCCTATTTACTTATTTATGAAATTTGCCGAATGTGTTCCCTGCCTCTGGGTGTAATTAGCAACAAGCAGGATGTGACATCCCAGTTAGTGTCTAGACCACTTCTCAGAAGGCAGGAAACTTAGAAATAGCCCCATGCTCATGTTTATAGATACTCAAAACAAATGCAATTTAGGAAAATGAATAATATTAAAGTCTTGAACCTTGAAGAGCATGTAACCCACAGTTTCTTTATCCAGAGAGGAAATGACATATGTAAGAAATTCATCTCTGAAACAGCCGGTTGTTTATACTAAGAAATCTGCTGGTGCATTGGTGGCAAAATCTAAGATTAAATCTGAGAAAAGAAACACATGATGGAAAAAAAAAACAGGGAAAAAAGCATTTGCAGTTTGGCATTTCATTATGAGTTTGATATTTCTACCCGAGCCAGAATGAGACCCACAATGAGGCTGCTGTCACACTGACCATGAGAGCTGAACTGAAGTAATACTTTTAAGGTGGGCAATCCCCTCCCCATTCACTGGCAGGTAAAACCTGGTAATACTAAATTTACTACATCAGTCATCACAATAGATCTACTTTCATTTTGATGCTCCCCTCTACACCTTCAACTAATGAACATCTCAAACTGACAGGCCAGGTGCCTCACTCACAGAAAACCCATCCCACTACCTGTATTGCTAAAGATAGAGGGCAAAACGGAAAATTGGGATCTTGTCCTTACTCTTGCTCCTCTTCATACAGCAGCTATGAAGATTCTTTTTAGCTCTCCAGAGCACCCCACCAAATAGTAGGTAAATAGAAAAGCCTTTGATCATCTGCCCTGTGATGCCCCAGTTACTCCTCTGGCTTCATTTCCCATTTTAGATCCATTCCACTTTCTTTCACTCAGCTTTCATCATGCCCCTTTTCTATCTTGTACATGTGCCAGCCATTGTCCTGATTGAAGACGTTTATGCTTGCTTTCTACACTCTGCCTTGAATACTCTTCCGGACTTATCGCCATGTCCTTTAACTTTTACTCACATGTGACATTCCCGGCCATCCTTTCCTAGCTAGTCTCTAAAACTACAGTCCTGTCACTTGGGATGCTCTTCATATATCCTATCACCTTTCTCTATTTTCTATGTCCACATGGTTCTCATGATCACCTAACATACAATGGGATCTTTTAGTTCTCCTCCTTAGTACTTTGCTCTTTCAAAAGGATTTTAAGTTTTACTAAGGTAAGGGCTGCTGTCTTTTCATAGGGATCACTAGCACCTAGAATGTCTCTGTATGTCCTCATTCAGAGGATGTACCTATTAAATAAAGGATCTATATTACATATATACTTACATATACTTATACATTATATATAAAATATATAATAAATACCTAGAAATATAATAAATACCTGGAGATATACATATGTACACACACACACACACACACACACACACACACACACACACACACACACACCTGGAAACGAATGAATGAGATTTATCCTGTAAGATCAAATATACAAAGTAACAATCAGCTGAGGGTTTTTTATTTCCAAGAGAAGGGAATGCATGAATGGCGTAAGTGTTTACATAGGTATGTCTCCTTCTGCAGACAGTTTCAGGAGAGACTTGAGTCCTTGAGAGCTAAGATATGGCATTCCCTCATTCCATTTCTACCTTAAAGGCAATATCTCAGAGGCAGCCAATCTTCATCCAAAGTACTCAGTGAAAAACACATAATAGGATAATATGTAGTGCCTACTTATGGCTTAAGTTCAATTCCTTAAGCTATCATAAACTGAGAAGTATTGTATACCAGGTCTTTTATATGAACACATAAAATGCATACAGAGGAGGTTAGATAGAATTGCCCTCATTTTGTACAATAGCAAACCAAGACTGAAGAAAAACTGAGTAACTTGATAGAAGTCTTTTGACAAGCGGAGAGGTGAGTTTCTATAAAATGTGTCACTAGCACCCAGAGATTCTTCTCTTACTGTACCACCCTGTTCTAGGTAGAGCAAGGGAGCATAGCCTTATACAAGGACTTTTGTTTTGTTAATTCTAATCTGTAGGTCAAAGTCATCAGTCTTGGCCTTACATGGCATTTGTAGGAACATTTTTAATTTCCAACTACAAAATGCCTCTATAATGACAGGACTGAATTGCTGCCCTGCCCCACCCCCTGCAGTACATGACAATGAATATCAGTCTTTTCCCTTGCAGACTATTGACCAAATTTGTTTGACTATATTTCATCCTATTAGCATTGCTGGAGCTCAAAGAGCAATTTTACACTCAGTCTCTTTCAGTCTGACCATTCTGACAACAGCCTAATACATCTATTATTCCTTGTTTGGGGCATGCTAACAAGAACTAATGAATCCCAAGCCTATGGCACTGTACAAGCAAGTTCCGAGAGACAAAAATGTCCCATCAAGCAGAAAATGAGTGGGAAGAACCAGGGCTTCTTGAGGTCTATTAAAAATGGTTGCTATATTACCTTATGACAAAAAGTAATCTGTTATTCATTTGATACATACTGATAGAAGAGAACGGTCAGGTCCTGTGGTTAGTGAAAATGACAGAAAGGACAATATACGTTTATGTGGTATGGGAAAGACACATGTAATTCAACAAATGACTACACAATGTGGCAAATACCATGGTGGGAATGAGAAGAAAACGCAGAGCATACACACTCCTCCCATTGCTCTAACACTTTCTGGAGGATATAGAAGAAGTTTTCTTAAAGAGGCAAAAATTTACACAACTAATATTAATTTCATCAGCCAAATACTTATTTATCAGCCACATTTCCCAAGATACAGTGGTGGACTTTATTCATTCACATGTTTGCTTCCAAATGGCATCAGCAAGAAGCTTACATCATGGCCAGTACACTGAACTGCAATGCCCAGGATTCTGTCCCTTACGACTTGGTGGTTCTATGATAGACGCTTCAAAAGCACAGAAATCCCCAACACTGGCCAACAAAATCCATAATTCTGACCTAGTCATAAGGCAGAAGTCAAGTGAAAATCTAAATTCTGGAATTTTAAAAGCAAAAATAAATGTAAAATTCTCCCCCTGCCCCCAGTAGAGTGGTTTGTAAGCTACAGGGCAGTGAGGTGGGATTAGAATTGTATGTGTAAACCCCTTGAGCCGTCCTAGTGGCCAAGCCTCCCCACCCAGTACCTCTAACTGCCAGGTTCCACCCACAGAATACTCTAACTGCACTAAGTGCTGGACCCTGTCCCCACCCTACAGAGTAAAAAGCCCAACCTCTGGACATGAAATCCCACCAATTTCCACCCTGGAAGCTCCACCCTGAAAAGTTCCACCCTCTTCCCAAAGAACTCTATATAAGCCCTTTATCCTGTTTTCTCACCCAAGCAGAGGCAGCCACCCTCCTTTTTTTCTCTCCCAATAAGTATCCTGTTGTGCAGTGTGACTTTGTGATATTCCTTGGCTCTCAGCAGCAGCATACCTTTCCCTTCACAGCTATAGGTATAGCTTGGCTTCAGATAGCCAGGATACCTTTCCCTTCTGAGCTATAGGTATAGCCTGGCTTCTGACAACCAGGATGTCTTTCCCTCCAGAGCTGTAACACTTACAGTATGGAAATCTTGAAAAGTATCATTCTGATACTTTATAGATTGAGTTTCTGGACCTGTTTGTGTCATTTACTTGGCACTCTCTAATTAAGGATGATGCTCTAAAGAGGTTAAGAGCATTATCTCTTACAAACATTCTATAGGAAAAGTACTCCTATACAGAATACTTTAGGGCGATAATTCTAATGATGAATGGCTTGCTGATACAGAAAGAAGTTGACATGTACAGCCATAGACAAGGAGAAGGGGACAAAGAGTATACTAAATGTACATTTACTTTCAGCCAGCATCAGGAGCCTTGAAATCGGATCATAGTCAGGGTTTAAAAGTCAGAATGGCCACATGCAACATGGCAGAATATGGAAACTTGTCCATTAGAGGAATTAAGAAGTACAAATAACAAAGATTTTTTCTTGCCATCTTACTTCATTATTCACCTACATGAGAAAGAAGATATGGAGGTACAAAGTGGATCTTGGTCTGGAACTAGCATCAAAGTGGAATGAAACATTGAATTCCCATTTGAATCACATGGGAATATTAAAAGACACACACACCTAGACTGAAATCCCAGTGATTCTGATGTAATTAATCTGGAACAAGTCCCAGAGCCTGGAATACTGATGAAGCTTCCAAGATGATTTCAACATGCAGTCAGATGTTAGTATACTTTTTCACTGATCTTGATCATAAGCAGGCAGCCTAATTTTGTCCCTATTAGTCAGTGGCTGGTCTCCAAAAATAAAATAAAAATAGCAATCCAGAATCTATTAGACACCCATCTCTTGGGACCCCCATTACAGATCTACTGAACCAAACACTCTGGGGATAAAGCCTAGCAATAAGTTTAAACAAACTATCTAGGTGATACCCACCAGATTTAACCAGCATTGACATGAAATGAACCTATCTACTCTGCAATAAGAACAACTATAGGTACTCTGGCTTGTTGCAGGAAACAAGAGAAGATACTAGTAACTTAAGAATGGGTATCACTTTACTTTAAAGCTAATATCAACTTATAAGTGAATACATTCCATGCTTGTCTTTCTGGGTCCGGGTTACCTCCATTGATGATTTTTTTTCTAGTTCCATCCATTTGCCTATAAACTTCATAATGTTATTTCTTTACAGCTGAGTAATACTCCAAAAAGTAAGGATAATCATGCTGCAATTCATACACCCAAGGTGGCTAAGTAACAAGGAGGGCTTCAGGGGTGTGGTGGTTTGAAAAAAATGACCCCCAAAGGAAGTGGCAATATTAGAAGGTGTGGCTTTGTTGGAGTACGTATGGCCTATTGGAGGAAGTATGTCATTGTGGGGGTGGCCTTAGAGGTCTCATATGTGCTCAAGCCATTCCCCATGTCTGAGACCACTTCCTCTTGCCTGCAGGTCAAGATGTAGGACTATCAGCTACTTTTCCAGCACCATGACTGCCGGCACACCACCATGTTGTACCACAATGATAATAGACTAAACCACTGAAAATGTAAACCATCCCAATTAAATGTTTTTCCTTTATGATACCTGGTACATGAACTGGCTTTTTAGACCCCATTCCCTACAGTGTGATGCCTTACTCAGCCTTGAAGCAGGGGGAGGGACTAGGTCTGTCCCCAACATGGTATGACAGCTTGTGTTGACTACCCAAGGGAGGCCTTACACTCTATGAGGAGGGGATAGGGGTAGGATGGAGGTAGGGTGGGGGTGGGGAGCAGGAGAAGAGGATGGAGGGGGAATAAGAGATGGTATGTAAAGGGAAAGAAAAAATTTTTAATAAAAAATTATATAAAAAAAAGAGTTGTCATGGTCATGGTGCCTCATCACAGCAATAGAAACACTAACTAAGACGGAAGTTGGAACCAGGGACTGAGGTATTGCTGTGATAGGTCTGACCATGCTCTTGTTTGAAGAAATACAGACCTTGGGACTGTGGATCAGACAAGCAGTTGAAGGCTTTAAGTGCTGCTTAATGGGTCATCCTATTAGGAATGTGGAAGACAGAGGTACCGAATGTGATTTGAACTGTGAGTGCCTGGATCAAGAGATGAAGAATTTTAGTGTGTTGCCTAGAGATCATTCTTGTGATACTTTGGTGAAGAATGTGGCTGCCTTTGGCCCTTGACTGAAGAGGCTGCCAGAGGCTAAAGTGAAGCATTTTGGACTAATTCCATTGGCAGAAGAAATCTCAAAACTGCCTAGTATAGATTCTGTCACCTGGTTATTAGTGGTAACTCTAATGAAGATTTATAATAAAAAGTAACAAGCTGAGCAGGATAAATTATAAAATGTAAAATTTGAGGTGAAAAGGAGCACCAGGGAGTGGAATGAAGTGGAGGCCTGTGTTCAAGGAGATAAACAGATTAAGAAACGGAATAAAGGGAGTGGTGATCTCAGGGCAAGATTCCACCCAGCCAAGTTTCCAACTTGTAAAAAGTAATTAAAAACTTCGAGCCAGGTATGGTGGTGTGTACCAGGAATCTTAAAGGGTCTTAATAAAACAAACCCAGGGCCAGGTATTAGGGTGAACACTGGAAGATCAGAGAAGTAGAACAAGCCACAGCCACCTCGTTTCACCAGTTCCTCAGCTGATCCTGTTTCCTCAGACTGAGTCCTTATCCAAATGGATCTCAGCTGAACTGCTGCTCAAAAGCCTAAACGCTTAACCAGCTCTAGTTCCTGGTCCTCACGCCTTAAATACCTTTCTGCTTTCTGCCATCACTTCCTAGAATAAAAGGCTCACTTCCTGGGATTAAAGGCGTGAGTCACCATGCCTGGCTGTTTCAGTGTGGCTTTAAACTCACAGAGATCCAGATGGATCTCTGCCTCTGGAATGCTAGGATTAAAGGCATGTGCTACCACTGCCTAACTATGTTTAATATTTTGGCTGTTCTGTTCTCTGACCCCCAGATAAGTTTACTAGGATACACAATATATCAACCACAATGGTGCATGCCTTTAATCCCAGCACTTAGTAGGAAGAGGCTAGAGGATATCTGAATTTGAGGTCAACCTGGTCTACAGAACAAGTTCCAGAACAGTCAACCTTAGGCAGTAAAGGTAACAATCAAAAACACAAAGCTGGTGAAGATGTAATTGAAAGATCTCTAAGTTCAAGATCATCCTGGTCTACAGATTTAATTCCAGTACAGCCAAGCTTAGGCAGTAAAGGAAACCATTGAAAATAGAAGTTTGGTAAAGATGTAATTGAATGAGGGGTTCATGTTCCAGCCCCAGTAAGCAGCAGAATGTGGTAGCTTTGGCCACATGGTTCTGGAGTTAAGGACAGAAGAAAGGAGCTATGGAATATTCCTTGGTGACTAAAGAATGTCACTGAGACCAGTCATGCATCAGGAGTGTCCCTGAATGGAGGCCTAGAGAGGTCATTGTGTGAAGCTGTGAAGTTGAAGCTTGGATTGCCTTAGAGATCCCAAGATGTTGGAGATGCCAGAGCCATGAGATATCTACTGAGGAAAGGTGATAACAGGGTATGGGACCAGCCCAAGAGAGAGATTTGTGTTGCAGTCAACAAAACTGAAAGGAGTTGGAGATCTGCAGAGCGTTTTGATATCAGACATGAAGATGCAGAATTTGGAGTTTGCCCAGCTGGTTAGCAAGAAGCCTGCCACGGCCATACAGTTTGTAACCAATATAAGTCTCTGTGTTTACTTGGTTGGGTCTGATGGCTGTGGGACTGGCAGGTGAGAGAGATTTGCCCTGACCAGGCAGGAAAACTCAAGCTACACTTCACAGTAATCAAAACCCTAAGACAATGGAGGGGATGAATGAATCTCCCTGAGAAGGGTAAATAGATTAGATATTGAGGGTGGACTAGGGGCAGGTAGGGATGGGAATAGGAAGGATCAGGTGTGGGGAGGATGGAGGGAGAGAGTACTGGGGAAGACAACTGAAATTGGGGAGTATCTTGGGGATAAGTTAGAAATCTAGTGCAATGGAAACCCCCAGGAATCAATGAGGGTGACCCTAGCTAAAACTCCTAGTAATGGGGGATGCAGATCCTGAACTGGCCATCTACTATAACCAGGCAAGACTTGCAATGAGGGGATTAAGACTCCAAGCCAGCTACAAACCCTTCGACCTACAATTTGTCTGACCTACAAGTTGTGCTGGGGTAAAGGTAGTGCAGAAATGGGAGTGGCCAACCAATGGCTGGTCCAGCCTGAGACCATTGCCATGAGAGGGAGCTCACCCTGACTCTGCCAAGAGGACCAAGAACCAGAGGCTAGATAGCCCAGAGACCTAGGATAGAACCAAATGTGACCAACAGGAGCCTAGCATAATCATCATCAGAGAGGCTTCATCCAGCAACTGATGAAAACAGATGCAGAGACCCACAGCCAAATATTAGGTAAAGCTCAGGGAATCCTGTGGAAGAGAGGGAAGAAGAACTGTAAGAGCCAGAGGAGTCAAGGACACCACAAGAAAACCCACTGAATCAACTAACCTGGGCTCATGGGAGCTCACAGAGACTGAACCGACAATCAGGAAGTCTAAATACAGTAACAATGAACAGGGATGAACAGGTATCTCTGTAGTAATGGAGAGTCCTTTGGGTATTTATTTGCCTAAAATGGCATAGCTAAATGTTGTGGTAGATGTATTTTCAGCTTCCAAGTAACCTCCACACTGATTTCCATAATGACTGTACCATTAATTATATATTTTTGAGTTTTTGGCCAAACCACTCCCATAGAGCACCTCCCCAAACATCACAAGCTATTGCCTAGGCTATTGTTTGCCTCCACAACTTGACAGTAAAACTCCATTGCTAAAACTCCACATACTTATGACATAGAACATGAAGAAATCTTGCTAGTACACAATGGGAAGTTTCATGCCTACTTGCTACTGTTCATAATGCTAGAAGGTGCTATAGAGACTAGCAAAGGAGGCAAGTCATCATAAAACTCATGCAGCTTCAAACTCTTTGAGTCATAATAATGAGCTGCCTGCAAGATATGCCTACTAGTGCAATAGTAGCATAAACATTACGGGAGTAACAAACTACTAGTTTATTGGACTTAAGGCCCACTGCATGAGATGAAACACATACATGATACTGCTAAACTGGCCAAGAACCTGAGACTAGATAGTTCATGGGCCCTAGGAGAAAAACCTAATACTATTATTCTGCTAAAGGAGCATAGCAATCAAATGAGTACTATTAACATACTGCTACACCTACAGATTACTGCATCACTCAACCCTCCTCAGAGAAGCTTCTTTGTTCAGTAGATGGCAATTAGCACAAAGACCCCACAACTAGGCAATACACACAGAGTGAGAGATTTTGGAGTGCTCAGGCCTAAATGGAATGTCTTCAACAAACTCCTCCTGTAGCTGGAGTTTTTCTGCCTGGCCCACAGTCAGGGCAAATCTCTTTCACCTGCCAGTCCCACAGCCTCTCAGACCCGACCAAGTAAACACAGAGACTTATGTTGCTTTCAAACTGTATGGCCGTGGCAGGCTTCTTGCTAACTGTTCTTATAGCTTAAATTAATCCATTTCCTTTAATCTATACCTTGCCACATGGCTCGTGGCTTACCGGCATCTTCACAAGCTGTTTCTCATCATGGTGGCTGGCAGTGTCTCTCTGACTCAGCCTTCCACTTCCCAGCTTTATTCTCCTCCTTGCCCCGCCTATACTTCCTGCCTAGCCAACGGCCAATCAGTGTTTTATTGATTAATTAGCAACACATTTGCCATACATCCCACAGCACTTCCCCCCCTTTTTTTTTCAAAAAGGAAGGTTTTAACCTTAACAAAGTAAAATTACATATAATTTGGGAATTTGGGCGTAGCTTCTCTTACTACTTCCTGCTGGAAGGGGGGCACTGTATCTTATGGGGACACAAAGAAAATTTTAGAATTATGGAATAGTCCATGAGGCTGTATCATCTGAGCCAGATGCCCTTAAACCATTCTGGATGTTGGATCATCTGGGCCATGGTGTCATTGGAGACCTTCAGGGGGTCTTGGCTGGTCAAACCTGATGTATCTTAATCTGGAACAAATCCATAGCCTCTGGATTTCTGTGGGAACAAAAGAGACTCTTTTCCAAAGCAACATATCCTTATCCAAATTTTGAAGTCAAGGTATCTTTAAAGTATACATATTGGTTTAACTCAGCTTCCTTTGCAATCAAATATCTCTCTGCAGTTAAGAATCCCAAAGACAACACAATCCAGATTCTCTGTGTAATATTCATCTTCACGTGGCTTATTTTTTATATTAATTTTACTGTCTCTTTAAAGACTTTATTTTTTAAAACTATGTATTTGTTTCTATAACTCTATATATCACCTTTTTTATCTCTTTCAAGCCTACGTATATTTTACATACATTGCAATCTATTACATCTAAATCTTATTGTGAATCTATCGCTTTAAACTGCAGCAGCTGTGGCTGCTGGCTCTGCCCACCTCAGCTTCCCAACATGGCTACCTTTACCGCCAGCTCTGGGAGCTATCGTGGGTCTATGCTTTTATCCAAGCAGCGTGTGGCCCAGAAACCTCTTTTTTTGTTTTGTACTAGCAAAGTCTAAATCCATCACACAGCTTAATGTGCCACTTGCAGAGGCCTCATTTCCGCCCTACTGCAGATCAAGCACACGCGCTAGGAACCCGCCAATAGCTCAAACCAGCAGCTGCCGCTCATTTGAGAGAGACAATTAAGAAGCTGTTTTTAGCTCCGTTTTAGAATCTTTTTTCAGGTTTTAGGTGGAAACTCTTGCCACCACGTTCGACGCCATTTGTAGCTGGAGTTTTTCTGCCTGGCCCACAGTCAGGGCAAATCTCTTTCACCTGCCAGTCCCACAGCCTCTCAGACCCGACCAAGTAAACACAGAGACTTATGTT